>NC_134355.1:95594875-95894875 GCF_048569485.1 Anomaloglossus baeobatrachus | reverse complement strand
ATACGACCCCAAGAATACCATCCCTTCAGTCAAGCATGGTGGTGGCAGCATCATGATGTGGGGCTGTTTCTCAGCCAAGGGGCCTGGCCATCTGGTCCGCATCCATGGGAAGATGGATAGCACGGCCTACCTGGAGATTTTGGCCAAGAACCTCCGCTCCTCCATCAAGGATCTTAAGATGGGTCGTCATTTCATCTTCCAACAAGACAACGACCTAAAGCACACAGCCAAGAAAACCAAGGCCTGGTTCAAGAGGGAAAAAATCAAGGTGTTGCAGTGGCCTAGTCAGTCTCCTGACCTTAACCCAATTGAAAACTTGTGGAAGGAGCTCAAGATTAAAGTCCACATGAGACACCTAAAGAACCTAGATAACTTGGAGAAGATCTGCATGGAGGAGTGGGCCACGATAACTCCAGAGACCTGTGCCGGCCTGATCAGGTCTTATTAAAGACGATTATTAGTTGTAATTGCAAACAAGGGTTATTCCACAAAATATTAAACCTAGGGGTTGAATAATAATTGACCCACACTTTTATGTTGAAAATGTAACTGAGCAACATAACTTGTTGGTTTGTAAGATTTATGCATCTGTTAATAAATCCTGCTCTTGTTTGAAGTTTGCAGGCTCTAACTTATTTGCATCTTATCAAACCTGCTAAATCTGCAGGGGGTTGAATACTACTTGTAGGCACTAGTATATATATATATATATATATATATATATATATATATATATATATATATATATATATATATATATATATATATATATATATATATATATATATATATATATATATATATATATATATATGAGAGAGATATGTGCGTGTGTGTATATATATGGATGGATGAGTGTGTGTATATATAGATGGATGAGTGTGTGTATATATAGATGGATGTGTGTGTGTGTATATATCTAGATGGATGGATGGATGGGGGTGTGTGTGTATATCTAGATGGATGTGTGTGTGTGTGTGTGTGTGTGTGTGTGTGTGTGTGTGTGTGTGTGTGTGTGTGTGTGTGTGTGTGTGTGTGTGTGTGTGTGTGTGTGTGTCGCAGGCACAGACTGGATGCACCAGTATGGAGATCTACTAGCCCCCCCCACACCCCTACTTTCCCCACCTTCAGATAAATTACTTACGGTACATCTGGAGGAAGTTAGCGCTGCTGCTCTCACACATACAGATGTATGTGATACACCAGAAGGCGGGGAGACTGATGCAGCCACTGACTGGCCGCCAGAATTGCGTAATGTCACACTGGAGACACTGCCAACACTGCTGGAATGGCTCCTGCACTGGGGAGGAGTATAAGTTTCATCATTTTTAATGTTCATAGGGGAAACAAATCGGGTTGGGAACATGTTATCCGAATAATGGACGTGTCGTCCTTGCCCCAAAAAAAAAGAAAATTAAAAAAAAAAAAGAAAATGGGAGCTTGCATTTAAAGTGCAACATTTTTGAAGGATTATTCTCATTATAAAAGAATCAAATTGCAACAAGCTTGTAAAAATAAGCACCTTTGCAATTCACTTTTTTTTTTTTTTTTTTTTTTTTTTTTAAAATTAAGATTTTTTTGTTCAGAAGAACATAGGGATTGTTAATTTTCAATTTTGACCACCGCTGCAGTCCAACATCCGTGGCAAGCTTCCTAGAACGGAAAGTGCAGCACTTTACAAGTACCTTCCAATAGAACTGCTCTGACATTAGCAGAATCACTGGACCTGGTCAGCTTCGGTGCAACCTCGCTCCTCCAAGGCTGCATAGGTAGGGGTATCTTAGCAGTGTCCTGAGAGCAGAGTTCTTCTGGTCAGCGGCACAATGAAACCTGAAGATTCAAACCGGAGCGGAGCACCACTCCCAGGTGCGCAGGAAGCTGCAAGGCATTGGAACAGAGCATTTCTGCCAAAGAAAACCTCTTTGGCTATGTCTGCACGCTGCAGTTTATGTTCTAGTAGAAAACGCGACTTTCGCCGCTTTGTTTAGTAAACTTAATGGCTGGAAAAGCTAAAAAAAAATTGCAGGACAAAACCACAGAATTGACATGCTGCAGTTTTTTTGTCAGCTCAAAAGTGCGGCAAAAAAAAAACAAATAAAAAAACAAAAACAATGTGCACACAGCATTTCAAAATTCTCCGACTTTGCTAGGGGAAGAAAGACATGCAGTTTTAGGCAACAAACTGCAACAAAAAATGCAGCACGTGCATGGAGCTTTACAGAAACCCAACTGTGAAAATGATATTTAGCCTATTATCCATGCACTTAAATTTAAATATAAATATTAAAGGGAACCTGTCAGGTGCAATATGCACCCAGAACCACGAGCAGGTCTGCGTAAATATTACTAATCCTTGCATTTAGAAGCATAGATAAAGGAATCTTTAGAAAAAGTATTTCTAAAGATCTTTTAGGATATGCTAATGAGCGAGGGGACTAGTCACAAGTGCGTTAGTTCCTGCGCTCATTTTGTCCTCTTAACATATTACCACGCCCACAGGGGTATACCAACATTCTATTCAATGCAGCATCACCAGTGACCGCTGATCAGAAATCCCGGCACTTCCAATCGTGTGCAGTAGACCTCTCTGAAGCAGGGACGCGTACACCCTACATACTGCGCATGACCGGAAGTGCCGGGCATTCAGAGCAGAGGTCACAGTGGACATAGGTATGCGCGTCACCACTGGTGATGCTGCATTGAACAACATATTCGTATACCCCTGTGGGCGTGCCAACATGTTAAAAGGGCGGAATGAGCGCAGGGACTAACACCCTTGCAACTAGTCGCTCACCTCAGTAGCATATGATAAAAGATCTTTAAAAATGCTTTTTCTAAAGATCCCTTTATCTATGCTAGTGTATATAGGGACAGTTAGGCCGGGATTAGAAATATGCACCCAGAGCTGCTCGTGGTTCTGGGTGCATATTGCACCTGACAGGTTGCCTTTAAGGCTAGTTTCACACTTGCGTTGAACGGTATCCGTTGCATTGCGTTGTGTGACGGATGCAACGGATGTGTTGCATATAGTGGCACAACGGATGCAACGGATGCTGCAAAACAACGCAATTAGTTTTGGTTTTTTTTTTTTACAGTTTTACCAGCGGCAGACTATTGTGAACGATCAGCTGATCGCTCCCAGTAGCCGGCCGCCGGGTGATCAGCTGATCGCTCCCAGTAGCCGGCCGCCGGGTGATCAGCTGATCGCTCCCAGTAGCCGGCCGCCGGGTGATCAGCTGATCGCTCCCTGCAGCCGGCCGCCGGGTGATCAGCTGATCGCTCCCAGTAGCCGGCCGCCAGGTGATCAGCTGAGCGCTGTGACTTGCCGGCGGCCAGGCATGCTGGCGGCCGGTCGCTCAGCTGAGCGCTGTCGCTTGCCGATGGCCGGGCGCTCAGCTGAACGTTCGGCCAGCGCAAGCCAAAATAAAGTTTGATTTAAAAAAAAAAAAAAAAGAGCATGCGCAGTGAAATCCAGAGGATTCCGCTGCTCAAAATAACGTTACATGCTGCGTTCCTCCCGCTGGGCGGAAGCAACGGAGCGTCGCCCAGCGGAAACAACGCAGGTCCTTTTGGTACAATCCGTCACCCATACAAGTCTATGGGAAACAGCGGAATCCGTTAACGGATTCCGCTGTTTTCCAAAAGGGCGGATTGTAACGGAAGGAAATAAACGCAAGTGTGAAAGTACCCTTACACATAGATTGGGACACATAGCTTTGACACTGCGGACAATTTACTACATTCTGCGAAAATTCACCTCTTTTAGAGTATTATTACTTGACTAACATACTTAAACTAGACCCCTTTAAGTTTTTCTTTATCCTCACCTAGTGTTACCAGTATGAGCAATTACTAAGCACTCCAAAGTCAATTCCCAACCTAACAAACCTGTCAGCGGCTAGAAAATTATTTTTCAATAAAAGAATGGTACCTTTGGATGAAGGTGGGAAAAATAGGATAGGTATTATATTAATTATTTTTATACTGCTGGGATGAATACAGCCACATGGGTGAAATGGTCGGCAGATCAGTTTCCTGCTGTAGCCGAGTCTAGGACTTGTTTACAAGGAGAGAAAATAGCAATGGTTAAATATATCCACAGCTGACTAAAGGCAAACAAGAATGAAGTCGCATTTATCCTGTTTGGTGACTTAAGGGTGCTTTGCGATATCGCTAGCAATCTTGTTAGCGATGTGACACGCCAGATCACAGATGCGATCCACCGAGATCGCACATGTGACCGGTGCTATAAAACCGACCTATGTGCGCTCTCGGCAGATCGCATCTACGATCTGGCGTGTCACATCGCTAACAAGATCGCTAGCGATGTCGCAGCGTGTAAAGCACCCTTGAGTGTGATGGGAAAACCTCAATTTTGACTAAATATGTGTCCTCTACAGGTGGCCATAAATCTAAGGTTGTTTCTACCCCAGTTTATCACTCCCAACTCCCTCGCAGGAATGAAACCTGGATGGAAAATCTATAAGCCCTCTCCAGTCTGGGAGAAAAGCGGAGCTCACCTCAGCCCTAATGTCCCTTCATTTTTAGTGATCTGAGCACCTAAATCCCCACAGGTCAAAACTTCTGATGTTGACACGTCAAGAGTTATAGTGAATTCCACATTACCCTAAAAAAGATCCTATAAAAGTAGAATAGTGCAAAAATGGTAATGAAACCTGAAATATATGCATTTAAATGGAACCTGTCAGGTGCAATATGTACCCAGAAGCACGAGCAGCTCCAGGTGTATATTAGTAATCCCTGTGTAACCGTCCCTGTATACCCTGGCCTAGATAAAGAGATCTTTTCAAAAAGTATTTATAAAGATCTTTTATCTTGTGATAATGAGCGCAGGACTAGTCCCAAGGGTTTTATATCCCCCGACTAGTCCGCCCTCTTAGCATGTTAGCACACCCACAGGCGCGTACTAATATGCTAATGGATGCACAGTGTCACCAGTGGTGCCGCGCGTACCTCTGTTCGTGCTTCTGAATGCAGTCACTTCCAGTCATGCGCAGTAGACCTCTCTGAAGTCGGGACATGTACACTCTGCTTCATACTGCGCATGACCAGAAGTGCCCGGCATTCAGAAGCGCAGTCACTACAAACACAGGTACGTATTAAACATACAAAGGAAATATCCATATGAGTAGGTAAGTAAACACTATAGAGTTAGTAAACAGTGAATGCAACCACTGATCATACTAGTGGGTATTCCTGTAGGGAAGCCCACATATAAAATGCAATCCACAAAATAGAATATTGAAAGCAGGAGGACAAAGAGTGGATAATATGCAAAAAATCATCAGAGTTTTTATTATATCAAGATTCAAAAAAGTGCAATGAGTAAACAAACGGGATATTGGCACATGTAGATACAATAGTAGCAACCATGAGGAATCATATAATACAATAATATTGTAATATAATGTTGTGTCGCCTCATTCTTGTTGTGTTGTATTTTCATTTTTGGTTTTCTTTTCTCCTGTCCTGGTCCCTTGCCTCATCATGCCTGATTGTCTGGATACATTCTACAGTCTGACCGCCTAGAAAGGAATTCCCCATGATTTATTGTTCATTGGATCCCTTTATATGGATTACCATTATGAATTATCTTTATTACTGTGACATGTCTATGTTTTCTGATGTCTCTATGTATGGGGGTTCTTCCTAAGTCAGCAGCCGGTATGTGCACATGCGCGCCCTGCGTCCTTTCCCGGCGTGCCTGGCGGCGTCTTCTGGGCGGTGTTGTGGGGGGGGGGGGGGGGGGGACTCCAGTTCTTTATCTTGGCACTATTGGCACTTTATTAGTGGGTGGTATTTTACACCTTCACTGTTTTCGGTATGTAGCACTGTCAGTGAATTGGTATTTACCCTGTGTGCTATACATGACATTCTTATTATTGTATTATATGATTCCTCATGGTTGCTACTATTGTATCTACATGTGCCAATATCCCCTTTGTCTTTCTTGTAGGTTTACTCATTGCACTTTTTTGAATCTTGATATGCAAAAAATCAGAGTTTTTATTATATTATCCACTCTTTGTCTTCCTGCTTTCAAAACACAGGTACGTGCGGCACCGCTGGTGATGCTGCATTGAATAGCATGTTAGTACACACCTGTGGGCGTGCTAGCAATGTAAGAGGGCGGACTAGTGGGGGGGGGGGGAACATAACGCCCTTGGGACTAGTCCCCGTGCTCATAACAAAAGATAAAAGATCTTTAGAAATACGGTACTTTTTCCAAAGGTCCCTTTATCTATGCTAGTGTATACAGGGACTGGTAGGCAGGGATTACTAATGTACACCCAGAACTACTCGTGGTTCTGGGTGCATATTGCACCTGACAGGTTCCCTTTAAGAGAAAGGAAAAAGAAAAAAAAAAAAAATGTCCCTAGAGGTGGACAACCCCTTACACAGTGCTCATTTGCCACTTGGTTTTTGCAGGCCAATTTATTCAAACTTAGAAGGGTTTGTTTTATAAAATCGGACCAAATTAGACTTGTCTACAATGTATTTCAATGTTTTCTATTTTGTTTTTTAAGTATGGACAATCAGGCTGCCCAAAAAAAAAAAAAAAAGCAAAAAAAAAAACCCAAACCACAGCATTCATATGACAAAAACTTGATGTGTGTGAACAAAGCCTCTTATTAAAGGGTACTTTACACGCTGCGATATCTCTATCAATATCGCTAGCGTGCGTACCCACCCCCGTCGGTTGTGCAACATGGGCAAATCGCTGCCCGTGGCGCACATCGCTTACACCCGTCACACGGACTTACCTTCTCTGCAACGTCGCTCTGGCCAGGGAACTGCTTCTTTCTAAGGGGGTGGTTCGTGCGGCGTCACACGGCAGCCGTCCAATAGCAGAGGAGGGGCGGAGATGAGCGGGCAGAACATGCCGCCCACGTCCATCCTTCCTCATTGCCGGTGGACGCAGGTAAGGAGATGTTCGTTGTTCCTGCGGTGTCACACATAGCGATGTGTGGTGCCGCAGGAACGACAAACAACCAGCGGCATGCACCACCAACGATATTATGAAAAGGAGCGACGTGTCAACGATCAACGATTTTTGACGTTTTTGCGATAGTTGATCGTCGCTCCTTGGTGTCACACGCTGCAATGTCGCTAACGACGCCGGATGTGCGTCACAAACACTGTGCCCCCGACAATATGTCGTTAGCAATGTCACAGCGTGTAAAGCACCCTTAAGTCTAAGCCTGGTAGGGGTTAAGACTCATTCCCTGAAATACAAAGTGACCCAAGAACATGATTACACAGACCCTAAACAAGTCTCCTGATAATACACAGCACGGCTTCTTTGTTAAATTGGAACAAAAGTCACTTCAACTCATTTTCTCATAGATTTAGAAGATTAAGCCTCAAATTACGGTATTTCAGAGCATAACAAGTATTAACCTCATAACGACGGCCGTACGACTTAAAGCGGCGGCAAAACAGGGTACTTATTCTGTTCCGCCGCTTTAAAGCGGCGGCCCGAAAAAACCCTGTAGCGCCCCCCAGCGACCGAAAATCTCGGGGGTTTCAGCTACCGGGGGTAGCTGAGACCCCCCAGATTATGAATCGGGGTGTTTTTTTTGGACCCCGATCATGTGATCGGCGGTATACACTGTATACCGACGAACACATGAAAAAAAAAGAAATGGCCGGTAAAACTGATTTCTTTTTCATCTGACATGATCAAACATGTCAGATGAGAAAGAAATCTAACCCCCTAGTGCCCCCAAAGCCCCCGGTACCGGAGAGTCCCCCCACCCCCACCGGACATCCAAAATGGCGCCGAAGCGCACAGAAAACTGCCGCCGGCGTCGGCTCTGCAGTCATTTCCCTCCGATCTGAAATGATCAAACATTTCAGATCGGAGGGAAATGTCCTCCCCCTGACCCCTCCTCAGGTCCACCGGAGCCCTCTGGTCACCGGAGCCCCCTCCGGTTCTCCAGAGCCACCACCCCCCTCCGGAGCGTGGAAGATGGCGGCGCACAGCGCGCGGCCGCCTTCATTCTGCTCTTTCTGCCGCATGTGACACGTCACATGCGGCAGAAAGGTGTCCCCAGGTCCCACTAGGTCACCCCCCGTCACCCCCCCGTCACCCCCCCCCAGCCCCCGGTTATACGTTACCTGGCTGCTGGTGCTCCGGGCCCGCGATCGCCGCCTCCTTCTTCAATGCTGGCGGCGCATGCGCAGACAGCGGCTGTCAGCTGGATCCCTGCAAGCAGGGATCCTGCTGACGTCGCAACTGCACAAGCTACTCCACTGTGGACCGGGGGAGGGTGAGTGCGGTAATCTGCAGTCACACTCCTCACATGGAGAGACTGCTGTTCCAGAAAATGGGGGGTACGTTCTGTGAGCGTGCCCCTCATATTCTGGAATGAGGTTACTGCAGGTCACTCTGCCCTAGGTTGGACCGGGGCAGTGTGAGTGCAGTATTCTCAGATTACTGCACCCACACTGCTCATGGAGAGCTTGCTCTTCCAGAAAATGGGGGATACGTTCCCTAAACGTGCCCCCCATATTCTAGAAGATCCAGAGTCGGCGTGGGACCTCCAAAATGGATTACAGCGACCGGAATTTCTTTATTTTCAATAAATTGGTAAAAGAGGAATGTTTCGGGGAGTGTTTTTTCAAATAAATTTTTTTTTTGTCTTTTTTTTTTCTATTACTGACTGGGTTAGTGATGTCGGGTATCTGTTCAGATGCCGTGACATCACTAACCCCAGGGCTTGATGCCAGGTGACATTACAGCTGGTATCAACCCCATATATTACCCCGTCTGCCACCGCACCAGGGCGCGGGATGAGCTGGGGCGAAGCGCCAGGATTGGCGCATCTAATGGATGCGCCACTTCTGGGGCGGCTGCGGCCTGCTATTTTTAGGCTGGGAAGAGTCCAATAACCATGGCTCTTCCCACCCTGAGAATACCAGACCCCAGCTGTCCGCTTCACCTTGGCTGGTGATCTAATTTGGGGGGGACCCCACGTTTTTTTTTTTTAAAAAAAACGCCTGGGGAGCCCTCCAAATTGATCACCAGACAAGGTGAAGCTGTCAGCTGTGGTTTGCAGGCTACAGCTGTCTGCTTTACCCTAGCTGGCTATCAAAAATAGGGGGGACCCCACGTCGTTTATTTTAATTATTAATTTTTTGGGGGGCTAAATACAAGGCTAGGCACCCTTTAGTGCCACATGAAAGGCACTAAAGGGCGCCAGCTTAGAATATGCAGGGGGTGGGACGTTATATATGTTTGACATCTATCCATTCATCCATTGTAGCATTTTAGGCTGTGTGCCCACAATCAGGGTTTGCAGCGTTTTGGGCGCAGATTGTTTTCCCTGCGTCCATAGCGCTGCATTGTGCAGTAGAAGCACAGTGGAAGGATTTTTAGAAATCCCATGCCCAATGTGCTTCTTTTCTCCGCAGCATAAACCGACCTGTGGCGCAGCTTCCCGAGCCTCAGCGTGTCAATTTATGCTGCGGAGATGAGTGTGCTCTGCAGGTAGCATAGAACTAAAGTCCACAGCAGCCTGAACCCAAATCGTGGGCATGGGCAGCTGCGTTCTCCCGTGGACAACACTCACATCTCTGCAGGAAGGTTGACACTCTGTACTAGACGCCGTGTCGCTGAATCATGGCCACATAGCCTAAAAGTGAGACATTTGTTGCTACAGCAACATTTTTGTGAAGTACCTGTGGATTCAAAATGCTTACTATACTCCTGAATAAAATCCAGTTTCCAAAATGGAGTCACTTGTGGGGGGTTTCTGCTGTATAGGTACCCAAGGGGCCCTGCTAATGTGACATGGTGCCCGCAATTTATTTCAACTTTTCCAGAATTCAAATGGTGCTCCCTCCATTCCAAGCCCTCCCATTTATCCAAACAGAGGTTTTTGGCCACATGTGGGGTATCCCTGTGCTCATAAGACATTGGATAACAACCTGTGGGGTCCACGGTTTGTTGTTGTCTCTTGAAAAAGTGAGAAATTTGATGCTAAAGCAACAGTTTTGTGAAAAAAATGAAAATTTTCAATATGGCAACCTAAGCTTATCAAATTCTGTGAAGTACTCGTGGATTCAAACTGCTCACTATACACCTAGATAAAAGCCTTGAGGTGTCTTGTTTCCAGAATGAAGTCACTTGTGGGGGACCGCCACTGTTTAGGCACCTCAGGGGCTCTCCAAATGCAACCTGGCGTCCGCTATTGATTCCAGCCAATTTTGCAGTCAAATGGCACTCCTTCCCTTCCGAGCCCTGCCATGCGCCCAAACAGTTGATTTCCACCACATATAAGGTATCGCCAAACTCAGGAGAAATTGCACAATAAATGTTATGCTGAATTTTTTCCTTTTACTCTTGTAAAAAAAAAAGCTACCTGGTTGAAATAACAATTTTGTGGTAAAATTTTATTTTTTTTTTTTCATGGCTCAACGTTATAAAATTCTGTGAAGCACCTGAGGGTTCAGGGTACTCACCAAACATCTAGATAAATTCCTTGAGGGGCCTAGTTTCCAAAATGGGGTCACTTGTGCGGGGTTTCTGCTGTTTAGGTACCTTAGGGGACCTCCAAATGCGACATGGTGCCCGCAATCTTTTTCAGGCAAATTTCCTTTCTAAAATTCAAATATTGCTCCTTTCGTTCCAAGCCCTCCCATTTGTCCAAACAAAGGTTTCAGACGACATGTGAGGTACCACCGCGCTCATAAAAAAGTGGGTAACAAACCTTGAGGTCAAATTTTTGGAATTACCTCTTGAAAAAGTGAGAAAATTGATGCTAAAGCAACATTTTTGAGAAAATTATTAAAATTTTCAATATGACAACGTAACGTTAACAAAATCTGTGAAGTACCTGTGGATCTAAAATGCTCACTATACCCCTAGATAGAAGCCTTGAGGGGTCTAGTTTCCAAAATGGTGTCACTTGTGAGGGATTTCTTCTGTTTAGGTACCTTAGCGGACCTGTAAATGCAACATGGTGCCCGCAATCTATTTCAGCCAAATTTGCTTTCCAAAATTCAAATATTGCTCCTTCTGTTCCGAGCCCTCCCATTTGTCCAAACAGAGGTTTCTGACCACATGTGGGGTATCGGCGCGCTCATAAGAAAGTGGGGAACAAGTTTTGGGGTCCATTTTGTTGTGTTATTTCTTCTAAAAGTGAATACATTTGGGTTAGAGCAACATTTTTAGGTAAAATTTATTTTTTGCTTTTTTTCATTCCACATTGCTTTTGTTCATGTGAAGCACCTGAAGGGTTAATAAACTTCTTGAATGTGGTTTTGAGTACTTTGGGGGGGTGCAGTTTTTAGAATGGTGTCACTTTTGGGTATTTTCTGTCATCTAGGCCTATTGAAGTCACTTCAAATGTGATGTGGTCCCTAAAAAACTGGTTTTGTAAATTTTGATGTAAAAATGAGAAATTGCTGATAAACTTTGAACCCCTCTAACTTCCTAACAAAAAAGAATTTTGTTTCCAAAATTGTGCTGATGTAAAGTAGACATGTGGGAAATGTTATTTATTAACTATTTTGTGTCACAGAAATCTCTGGTTTAACGGTATAAAAATTCAAAAGTTGAAAATTGCTAAATTTTCAAAATTTTTGCCAAAATTCAATTTTTTTCATAAATAAACACAAAAAATATTGTCCTAAATTTGGTACTAACATGAAGTCCAATATGTGACGAAAAAACAATCTCAGAATCACCGGGATCCGTTGAAGCGTTCCAGAGTTATAACCTCATGAAGTGACACTGGTCAGAATTGCAAAATTTGGTCTGGTCATTAAGGTGAAAATTAGCTCCGTCACTAAAGGGTTAAGCTTCCGGCTAAAATCACAACAATGTCATCGGCTCCACGGGATCACAGACAAATCAAACCTACAATAACCTAAAGTTTACAGCACAACTGGTAGACTACCTGGGAATTGGAAAGCAATAGGAGCGTCCAGACACTTTCCATAGGGGCTGCCTGTCTTCAGTCTATCCTTCCCCTATACTTACGCACATCAGGTTCAGATGAGCATCAATGTGTTTTCAGTATAAAGAGGGAAAGTTGGCATCAAACACCTCTGGTGCCATCTTATCTCCTCTTAAAACAAAACGATTGGGCATGTTCAAATCTAAAGGCCACGTCTCACTAAGCGACATCGCTAGCGACATCGCTGCCGAGTCATGGTTTTTGTGACGCAACAGCGATCTTGCTAGCGATGTCGCTGTGTGTGACATCCAGCAACGACCTGGCCCCTGCTGTGAGGTCGCCGGTCGTTGCTGAATGTCCTGGACCATTTTTTGGTCGTTGCTTTCCCGCTGTGAAGCACACATCGCTGTGTTTGACAGCGAGAGAGCAACGATCTGAATGTGCAGGGAGCCGGCTTCTGCGGACGCTGGTAACCAAGGTACACATCAGGTAACCAAGCAAAGCGCTTTGCTTGGTTACCCGATATTTACCTTGGTTACCAGCGTCCGCAGCTTCTAGAAGCCGGCTCCCTGCACACGTAGCCAAGGTACACATCGGGTAACTATAAGCAAAGCGCTTTGCTAGTAACCCGATGTGTACCATGGTTACCAAGCACAGTGTCATTACACAGGTCGCTGGTGGCTGATCTCTGATCGCTGTGGAGATCTGCCTGATTGACAGCTCACCAGCGACCATGTAGCGACGCTCCAGCGATCCCTGCCAGGTCAGCTTGCTGGTGGGATCGCTGGAGCGTTGCTTAGTGCGATGGTACCTTAACTGCCTAATCCTATTGGTTTCTAATGCCAGCCATTGTGAGACCTAAAACTTATTAGATGATTGTCCTGTTCCATAAAACCGGCAGGTACAGTCAATATAAATCGAATGTGTATAATGTCATAATTAACACCCTTTTGGTTTCATATAGAAAGGTCTGACCATGTAGTACAGGGTTGTAGAACCGGCATGAGCCACTGATCCGTGCAGAATAGATTCCCTCTACAGCAATGAATTATATATTAACAGGTATAAAAAGGTTTTGTCCCTCATAAATGCACCAAAATTAAGAAATGTGCTCCTCTTAATAATTTTCACCAACTACTCTTTTCACTACTAGTAAAAATGGGACAATAAGCATCAGAAAGCTGCGCCATGGTCAAATTCCTGTCTTGGGTGCCATGTTATTCACTGATGAAAAGACACAAACGTCAGACCTACATTTGCATAAGAAAACACAAATCTATAATGCTAGTTCAGACAGATCCTCCGGAAAATCATTACTTGCTTCACATATTTCATGTAGCTCTGGTTGGAGGAGGTTTACAGATAAAATGCAGACCTACACTATCGAAATGACCACAGGCCTTCCATAAACTCCAACATTTGGAGTTATATATATTTAAAGCACCACTCCAGTTTTTTTTTTTGCAGCACTGGAGTGGTGCTTTAAGGCCCTGTGCGCACTGGAAAATGGAATTTTCTCAAGAAAATTCCGCAGGTATTCAAAGATTACCGCACCCGCGGTAAAAAACCGCGGCAAACCGCACCCGAAAACCGCATGCGGTTTGCCGCGGTATTGTTCGCGGTATTGCCGCGTGTGGGTTGGTATGTGCTTTATTGCATTCAATGCAATAAAGCACATTGAAGAAAAAAAAAAAAAGTAATTTCATTCTAAGACAGAAGAATAGATAGATAGACAGACAGAGGGATAGATAGAAGGATAGATTGATAGAGGGATAGATAGATTCCCTGTGAGCACACTCTGCATTTCCCACGGTCAGCAGTGAGTTCACATTACCGGCCGTGGGAAATGACCGGTAATTACCTCTGCTGTCTCGCTGCAAGGCTGCATTCATTCAGCGCTGTGACAGTGCCAGTCGCGGCTGGATGTAAGCAGTGCAGGACCTGTGGATTACGTCGGAGCTTTGTTTCGGGAAGGGTTAATAAAAGGGTGAACGAGGCTTGTTTGTGTTTTATTTAGAATAAAGGATTTTTCGGTGTCTGTTTTTTCACTTTACTTACGGGTTGATCATGTCAGCTGTCACATAGACGCTGCCATGATCAAACCTGGAGTTAATGGCGGTGATCCGCCACCATTAACCCCTTGTATTACCTTGACTGCCACTGCTACACGGCAGCAAGAAGAGCCGGGGACACTCCGGTACTGCCGCATAATGCATGCGGCAGTCCCGGAGCAGCTGCGGCTGATATTCTCGGCTGCGGGAGGGGGAGTGAGGCGGGAGACATTAACCCTGCCCCTCGTCCTCCCCAGCCTGAGAATACCGGGCCGCCGCTGTGTGCTTACCTCAGCTGGACGGTAAAAATACAGGGGAGCCTACGTGTTTTGTTTTCTATATTTCCGTTTGATTTCAATGTGTATTCTATGTGTCTGTGTCCTGTGTCTGTGATGTCTGTGTGTGTCTGTGATCTGTGTGTGTTTACTCTCTGCTTTGCTTCCTCTTCCAGTAATGACATCACTTCCCTGAAAAACCGCAGGCAGCGATGTACATTACCGGAGGTAAACCGCGAAATACCGCAGGGAATAACGCAGGAAACCGCACAGAATTTGCTGCCTGCGTTATTCCCTGCGGGATTTCCCGATTACAATGCAGTCAATGAAGTGAAATCCCGCAGCGATGTGCGGAAAAGAATTGACATGCAATTGTTTTTGCTGCGGGAATCCCGCAGCAAAACATGCAGCTGTCAAAATCCGCCTAGTGCGCACAGGATTTTTTTTTCCCATAGGTTTTGCTGGTGATTCACTGCAGAGATGTTATGAACATTTTCTGCAGCGAAACATGCAGCAAATCCGCAGAAAATCCGCGGCAAAATCCGGTAAGTGCGCACAGGGCCTAAATGTCTTATACTCACCTGCCGCCATCTTTTATTTTACTTATTTTACGCACTTATATAGCTCTATTAATTCCACAGCGCTTTACAGAGGTTAGCATCACTGTCCACATCAGGGCTCACAATCTAAGCTCCCTATCTGGAGGTGTTTGGAGTTTCAGAGGAAATCGGAGAACCCGGAGGAAACCCATGATAACAAAGGGGAGGCTCTGCTCGCCCGATGTGGCCAATGGCTGCAATATTGCGAATCTTAATCTTGTGGCAATTAGCCATAGAGGTGGATGGAGTCTGGGTTACAAGCGGCATATGCACAGTCTGATCGGACCTTGCGTCTAGCGCTGCACGGCGACGTGTCACATTACAACATCACATCTAATGACTCGCTGTGGTGTCACACTGCCACGTCCAGCTACAGAGACACATGACTCATCTGCCATAGACTTCAATGCAAATTATATGTGACTAATTTTTTTTGAGAGATAGTCATATATATACACACACACACACACACACACACACATACCATATATATACCAACACATTTTGAGCAAACTGACAGCTCTAAAATAGCTGTGAGATGGCGAGTTAGGCCGGTTTCAGGTGTGTGTGGTGTGTGATATCCATTTTTAACTTGGATGTCACACATACCCATGTTATTCTAGGGTGTTACTCACACGACCGTGTTCTCACATGGACCGTGTGACCCCGCACGCAAACATGGAGGCATGTCCATTTTTTCTCCAGCAGCACTGATGTCACACGGCCCGCACACTGATGTGATCCGTGTGACATCAGTGTGACACGTACCGGAGAAAACACAGGTCTTTAAAATAAAAAGATTTTCTGTATTCACCTGTATCCAGTGAGGCTTTCCTCGGCTCTGCTGTCTCTTGCTTCTGACCCCCACTAATTATGCTCATAGAATATTCACTGCACTTCGGACCTGGAAGCAGGAGCATCGCCGGGACAACATCGGGGACTGCATTGCCAAGGACAGCATCACCGGAGACTGTGTCGCCGGAACAGGTGAGCATTCAGCAAGCAAGCAGTGTATGTGCAGTGACGTCCAGGAGGTCACCGGAGTTCCCAATGAACTCTGATGAACCCATGAAGTCACCATCGTGACACCCGCTGTAGCTCGGATGTCGCTGGGGTGTAATCAGGAGGTCATGAGAGTTGATTGGGAACTCCGATGACCTCCTGGACGTCAGTGCACACACACTGCTTGCTTACTGGCTACTCACGTGTCACCAGCGCCGTCAACGGCGATGCCGTCCCCGACTGTCTCCTGCGATGCTTCGGCTTCCAGGTGCATGGAATATTCAGGGAGTATAATTAGCGGGGGACAGAAGCGGGAGGCAGCAGAGCCGAAGAAAGCAGCTCTGGATACAGGTGAACATAGAATTTTTTCAAAGACGCATGTTTTCTCCGGTACGTGTCACACGTATGCAAGCACAGATATCACATGTGTGACACACATATGTATGACCATACCCATGCATGTGACTTGCACCTGTTTAAACACGGACGTCTGAAAGGGGCCTTACACTATTTTTTTGTCTGAGAGTTACAGTCGCCATACAGCTTTATTGCGGTTGTTAATCCTCATTAGTATGGACTTTTTTGTTTTTTAAATTCTTTCCCTCCCAACACACACAACTTTGGGGAAACTTAGATGCGGAGCACTGGGGGTAGAAATGTTCCCTGATTACACATGTGCCAGTCCAACCTAACAGTGCCCATTGGATCCTGCACTGAACCACAATGCAGATGTGATCAGAACAAAGTGAAGTATAGTAAAGTGGCAGACTGAGGATTTATAAATGACAGAAGATCAAGACGCTCTGATCAACCACACGTTATAATCTGCACGGCAATCATCAAAAAATTCTCAAAACAATGGTGCAGGGAGGAAAATTGGTGCAAATGACAATGGAATATGCTCCACACTACTGCCGGGCAGACGGGTGCAGCTGTGGACCCCAGGTACCTGGCTCTGTGGCCCCACGGACTTGCAGGGTGACTTGGGAAGTGCTCATGGTGCTGATTTCTTCCTATGACGTCCACACATAAAAGCTTCTTCTCTGGAGAAAAAAAACAAATAGTCATCAATACGATGGCAAGGCACGACTACGCGGGCAAGGCACGACTACGCGGGCAAGGCACCACTACGCGGGCAAGGCACCACTACGCGGGCAAGGCACCACTACGCGGGCAAGGCAGGACACCATGGCAGGCAAAGAGGGCAAGGCAGGACACCAGGCAGTATACACGGGCAAGCAGGAAGGGCAACACACCAGGCAGTGTACACAGGCAGGCATGGCAACGCACCGCTATTCCTAGACAGCTCCTATCGGGGTCACCTGGGGTCTTCTAGGAAGGTGACGGACTCCCCGGCCGTGACAGCAGCTCAGGGACACGAGCCTCTCACAGCGCAAACAATCCCACGTCCGTCCCCGCGTAGCCAGAACCGGTCCGGACCGGTATGAAGCCGCTCAGCTCCGTACAGCGCACTGAGCACCGGAAACTGTGACAGCATTGAATCACAGAGCCATACTCTACCCTGCCGCATCGAGCTCCGCCCAGCTGCAGCCCAGAGCCAATAGCGAAGCTCTGAGCTTCTATCCAATAATAGTGAAGCTACTGTCGCACTCTTCTAGTGAGGCATGAAAGAGCGTCTGTGATTGGCTGGATGCTGCTTCCTGGCTAGACACGGTCCCGGTTCCTCAGAAAGCGGTTTTCATAACTGCAGTCGTCACGTGACGCTCAGAATCGCGTCCTGCCGTCTGTGGGGAGTGCGATATATAACGGGTCTACATAAAACTAACCCGTCTGTGAAGCAAACTGTGTCAGAGCTGTAAACTGTGGTGTGACATGATAACTATTGTAATAAAGTGACCATTAAATGTGTCACTAGAACAAAGCTGTGTCATCACTACGTGCTACAAAATGACATTGTGTGTTGTGGAGCTGCGTTTTTTATAACAAAAGGGCCCAAAATGGCCCTTGTGACATTATGGCCAATACAGTGGATGCTTGGATTACGAGCAAAATTCGTTCCGGGAGTGAGCTCTTAAACCAAGTTACTCTTATATCAAAGCAAATTTTCCCATAGGAAATAACTGAAACGGAGACAATTCGTTCCACAACTCAAAAATATTTACTGTATTTATACAAACTTATTACAGTAATACAAGATAATGTTCTGTATTCATATAAAATTATTACAGAACACTAACACAAAATACTGTACAGTAAAAACATAAAAACATTAAACTGCACTTTAGCTTACAATAGAATTTTTGGCGTGCGGAAAATACACTATAGAGAGAAAAAAATGGTGTATAAATATGGTAATCTTTATTCTAGTACAATACACAAAAAACACACCCCAAACCTATTCTCCCCAAAATAAGGGCAGAACCAAGCCAAATGTGGGGTAGTGATACTGCACAGGCAGATTACAGTACAAGCAATGTGCTCTACTGGTTAGCAAAAAGAAAGTACAATACTGTATCTACAAATGTAAATTGATAGACATGCTATATAGTATATACTGTACAATGATATACAGTACATACAGTATGTATAGAGAGTTACCTCCAGAGCGGGTCAGTGCGCAGTGAAAGGATGGAACCGGAAGTATGAGCGGTGAGTATTTGCTCTTATTGCAAAGCATTGCTCTTAAACCAAGTTACAAATTTCTTTGTCGCTCCATTGGGAGACCCAGACAATTGGGTGTATAGCTTCTGCCTCCGGAGGCCACACAAAGTATTACACTTTAAAAAGTGTAACCCCTCCCCTCTGCCTATACACCCTCCCGTGCATCACGGGCTCCTCAGTTTTATGCTTTGTGTGGAAGGAGGCACACATCCACTCATGCATTCTCATTTTAGTTATATAGGTTGGAAGAAAAGTGGGCCCCCACGGGGCCCCCGGCATGTTCCCTTCTCACCCCACTATGTCGGCGGTGCTGTTAAGGTTGAGGTACCCATTGCGGGTACAAAGGCCGGAGCCTCATGCCGTCTCCTTCACCATCCCTTAGCGGCTCTGGGAGAAGTGGGATCCTGAGCGGTCATCCATTCACTGGGACCGTGCTCCCTCCGCAGCCCCTGTGGGAATCTGTCGGACAGGAGTCTATTTATCCTCAGGGACCGGGCCCTGCATCACTAAGGTACTCTGTGTCCCCATGGGGGATGTGCATGGAGCGCCTTCATCCCGGACGCTGCAGCAGCTGCTTATTTGTGACGGCCGGCGGACTTCCGCGCCAACCGCGCCTGCTTGTCGGCCGCGGTCTTAAATTTAGTCCCCGGCTTCAATTGCGGCCTAGTAGCAAAACTCCCGCCCCCGGGCCTGTCTATCAGGGGTAAGGGCGGGACTGCCGACCTGACGTCGGATGTGAGGGCCGGAGCATCCTGTATGTTTCCTCCCCCCTCACTGATCACTGTGGGGACTCCAGATTCCCGCACTTTTCTAGCGCCGCCCACGGCCCCACTCCTCCCCAGAGAGCTCTGGCAGCCATTTTTTTTGGCATTCTGCCGGTGGAGGATTTCCAGGAAAGAGCTCTGCAACGCTGGGAGACCTAAGGCAGGGAATCTGGAGGACACAATCTTCTGGTCAGGGCACCCTCCCAGATGGCGTGTCAAAACAGCCTTTCCGTCGCTCTGGCGACTCTCCAGCAGTTCGGGTGGATCATCAACTTCCCAAAATCCAAGTTGACACCGACCCAATCACTGACGTACCTTGGGATGGAGTTTCATACTCAGTCAGCGGTAGTCATGCTACCGCTGGACAAACAGCTGTCGCTGCAGGCAGGGGTGCAATCTCTTCTTCGGGGTCAGTCACACCCCTTGAGGCGCTTTATGCACTTCCTGGGGAAGATGGTGGCAGCGATGGAGGCAGTGCCCTTTGCGCAATTCCATCTGCGGCCACTCCAGTGGGACATTCTCCGCAAATGGGACAGGAGGTCGACTTCCCTCGACAGGAATGTCTCTCTTTCCCTTGCAACCAAGACGTCACTTCAGTGGTGGCTCCTTCCCAACTCTCTTTCGCAGGGAAAATCCTTCCTACCCCCAACCTGGGCTGTGGTCACCACGGACGCGAGCCTGTCAGGGTGGGGGGCGGTTTTTCTCCACCACAGGGCTCAGGGAACCTGGACTCCGATAGAGTCATCCCTTCAGATCAATATTCTGGAGATAAGGGCAGTGTATCTAGCCCTATTGGCCTTTCATCGGTGGCTGGAGGGCAGGCAGATCCGGATCCAGTCGGACAACGCCACTGCCGTCGCATACATCAACCACCAAGGCGGCACTCGCAGTCGTCAAGCCTTCCAGGAAGTCCGACGGATTCTGCAGTGGGTGGAAGCCACAGCTTCCACCATCTCCGCAGTTCACATCCCGGGTGTAGAAAACTGGGAAGCAGATTTTCTCAGTCGTCAGGGCATGGACGCGGGGGAATGGTCTCTTCCCCCAGACGTGTTTCCAGAGATCTGTCGCCGCTGGGGAACGCCGGACGTCGACCTCATGGCGTCACGGCACAACAACAAAGTCCCGGCATTCATGGTCTCAAGATCACAGAGCTCTGGCGGCGGACGCATTTCTAGTGGCAGTTACATCGCTCCGTAGAGTGTCGGAGCTGGCAGCGCTGTCATGCAAAGCCCCCTTCCTGGTTTTTCACCAGGATAAGGTGGTTCTGCGTCCTGTTCCGGAATTTCTCCCTAAGGTGGTATCTCCTTTTCATCTCAATCAGGATATCTCCTTACCTTCATTTTGCCCTAATCCAATTCACCAATGTGAAAAGGATTTGCACTCCTTAGATCTAGTGAGAGCACTCCGACACTACGTGTCTCGCACGGCGCCCCTGCGTCGTTCGGATGCGCTCTTTGTCCTTGTCGCTGGCCAGCGTAAGGGTTCGCAGGCTTCCAAGTCAACCTTGGCTCGGTGGATCAAGGAACCGATTCTTGAAGCCTACCGTTCTTCTGGGCTTCCGCTTCCTTTGGGGCTGAAAGCCCATTCTACCAGAGCCGTGGGTGCGTCCTGGGCATTGCGGCACCGGGCTACGGCTCAGCAGGTGTGTCAGGCAGCTACGTGGTCTAGTCTGCACACTTTCACAAAACACTATCAGGTGCATACCTATGCTTCGGCAGACGCCAGTCTAGGTAGGCGAGTCCTTCAGGCGGCGGTTGCCCACCTGTAAGAGGGGGTCGTTTTCGGCTCTTTTTATCGAGGTATTCTTTTACCCACCCAGGGACTGCTTTTGGACGTCCAAATTGTCTGGGTCTCCCAATGGAGCGACAAAGAAGAAGGGAATTTTGTTTACTTACCGTAAATTCCTTTTCTTCTAGCTCCTATTGGGAGACCCAGCACCCGCCCCTGTTCCCTTCGGGCTGGTTGTTCTTTTGTGTATACATGTTGTTCATGTTGAATGGTTCTTTTGGTTCATGGTTTCAGTTCTCCGAACATCCTTCGGATTGAATTTACCTTAGACCAATTTATAAGTTTCCTCCTTCCTACTTTTGCACCAAAACTGAGGAGCCCGTGATACACGGGAGGGTGTATAGGCAGAGGGGAGGGGTTACACTTTTTAAAGTGTAATACTTTGTGTGGCCTCCGGAGGCAGAAGCTATACACCCAATTGTCTGGGTCTCCCAATAGGAGCTAGAAGAAAAGGAATTTACGGTAAGTAAACAAAATTCCCTTCTTTGAAAGGCTTTGCTTGTCTTGCAAAACGCTCTCAAACCAAGTTACTCTTAATCCAAGATTCCACTCTACACATTTGACAATCACAAACCTGAACTTTCGCTTGTCAGAAACGTCTTATAATACGATGACGCTACATTCACAAAGACTTTTTCACCTCAGAAAATTGTGCTGTTTATTGACAGTAAAGTTCATGGTAAAAATACAAGCTGTCCCTGGCTTTTCTGCTACACATTTGCCCTTTGAACAGGTCCACGTCTCAATAACAGGAAAGGTTGTGGCCGGGTGCTCAGTGGTCGGGTGGATAGCTGACAATGATATAGGAAGGATCGCACTTCATAAAATGGCCAATGTTTCTGTCCAACCGGAGATTGGGCACGGCCTGTATACGTCCACGTGCACACGTTGAATATTTGGTGAGTTTTTCACCTCAGTATTTGTAAAACAAAACCAGGAGATAATCAATCAGAGGAAAAGTATAATAGAATCACGGGCACCACTTCTGAATTTTTCACAAACTCCTGGTGTTGGCTACAAAAACGGAGGTAAACAAACTGACCAAATACTCAACATGTGCGTGGCCTTATGAGAAGTGTACGCTCAGTGGAGGAGCTGATGTCATACGCTGTCAGCCTCTCCACTGAGCGCCCACCACAGTGCTCCGAACAGGCCGTGACCAAAGTCTGGGCGGACCGAAATATTGCCCATTTTGTAAAATAAAGTGCATCTGAAAATGACATGCTGACAGATCAATAAATACCATTTTCTTCACAGCAACTGAGGAGTGTCAAGGTCTTTTCTATGTCACACTCTCAATAAGGTCTCATTCACACATATACGTTTTTTGCTTATGAAAAAACAAAACCCATTTTTCATCAGTGTCTAGAATCTGATTTATTCCATTTTTAGTCCATGTACCATTTTTTTACCATCAAGGTGAGAAAAAATACTAAACTTCTCCAAGCAATTTAAGATTATAAATATACCGACGGCCATATGTATTTTGACTGACTCATTCCCTTAAATCCGAGTGAACGTGACTATAATGAATATGTGTTTTATCTGGAAAACACGGACTAAACATGTCTGTAAATTTAATGTTTGTGCACCTATATGCCTAAGAGGCTGTATGTTCGAGTCATGAGACCCATGGTCACTCTGAGCATTGTAATCCGTGGAATACGGATATCTGAATAAGGCCAGGGTCACACTATCATATAGCATTGGATGCGATATCCTAATAACACTCAGCTCAAACTCTGCTGCGAGTGTAATCTGAGATTCATTCACTGTGCTCCGACTCTTCCAAGAATCAGATCACAGGTGCGGAGAAGATGGAGAGATTAATGTCTCCATCTGCTTCATTTCCTGTCTCTGAGTGTATCAGGCTGCACTTGGATTACATCTGAGTGCAGTCCGATGTTTTATACGCACTCATAGACTTGTATGGGTGTGAATGAGCCCATGACAAATTGGCATGCGAAAAAAAAGTCGCAGATCTGCTCTGCCTCACATTGACTAACATTGGTCCCAGTGCAAAGCAAGATTTTCTTGCTAATGTGAGTGAAAAAAAGAAGAGAAAATAGTTATCAGCTACCGTGAAGAATCAAGTCCTGATAGAGAAAGGTATTGCACGGAAATGAAATTCAGCTGGTCACCAGATAAACATAGTCCAAGGAAAAGGTTAAGGTCTCTTTTCCACTTGTGTACCGCCTCCGACACAGGAGCATCGGAAGCAATATGCTAATGACCCTCTGCTGCGGTATCAGCCGAGAGTCACGCGGCTGTGATCTTGTGATCGCATCACAGGAACTGAAAAGATGGAGGGAGCACTTTCTCCCCATCTCCTCTGCTGCATGTCTATGGCGTGCACCGCACTGCAGTCGCATAATATGCGAGTGCAGTGCGATTTTACACACACATGAGCCAAGACTCGGTGAAAATCGCAGCATGCAGCGATTGTACCGAGAGCCCGATTCGTGTGGAGAAAAAACGGGACAGAGGAAAGTGCCTCATTGATTAACACTGGTGCGAGTGCAATCAGATTTTTATCGGATCGCACTCGCACAAGAAAATCACAGATGGAAAAGCGCCCTAATTCCAGCAATCCACTTGAATAAAATATGTGTTTATTTCATAATAATTAAGATCAAAATGGAACAAAAATATTAAAAATCAAGGAACAGATGGCACGTTTTAGATCTACTGTGATGTAAAGATCTACTGTGATGTAAGGACCACAGTAGATCTGAAACATGTCATCAGTTCCTTGTTTTTTTAATATTTTTTTTCCATTTTGATCTTAATTATTAAGAAATAAACACGTATTTTATTCAAATAGATTGCTGGAGTTAACCTTTTCCTTTGGTTAGTGTGAATGGCTACCTGCCGCACTTGACTGGCAAAATCTGTACAGAAACCACATACACTAGATATGTGACACTTTACTTATTGAAGCCGTTTAAATAAAAAAAATAAAAATGTGGTGGAAAAACATATGGTCACATGAGCAACAACACAGGTAAAAAATAATAAAAGACGTTTTTGAATAGTTTTCAACACTAGATTTTGGATTTCTGTCACAGATTTACAGTTTGAGCTGCCATATGTACTCACACAGATTGGTCCTACCTGGTAGGGTAATAAGTATATGGCTACTACCTGCTGTTTATACATGCCTAGCTATGTGCATGTAGCGCCCAGAGAAGGGGGTACTTGGTCCCGGGCGGTAACAAATGGGAATGTCACTCTGGTGGCCATTGCCCGGTCCCGTGCTCTGGGCCCCTTTTGTTAATGGGGGGTATTTCCAGGGGAGATAAGAGTTTTTGTCATGTGACACCACCTGCGGGTTGCGGTTAATGATGGAGAACCTCCGCTGCTCAATGTGGGTACTCCCAGGGCTGGTGGTAGTGGCAGCTGCGATGGTAGGCCCTCCACAGGAACGGCTGTGCCTGGGAGATGTAGCGGGGCAATAATGGAGACCACAACAGTGTCTACTCACTGTGGACCCAGGGGTTGCTAGTTCAGATCCCCGGAGGATCAGTGCCAATGTAATGACCCAGGTTGCTCTGTCCCCGACACTCTCTGTAGATTGAGTCTCCGTAGCGTGGAGCGTTCGGGGACCCCGACTGTCCTTGTGGGGTACAGTCTTCTTCTTGGTACGGCGGGCAGTGCGGACCCTGCGGGGAGGTAAGTGTCCGAACCCCGATCCTAGTTTACTGCTGATGTCCCCGGATTATTTGGTTTGGTGAAGTCCGTGAAGATGTCCTCACCGGGCAGGTATTTGCCAAACAGTCTAAAACTTGCGCTTGACCTAGGGCCCTGTGCCCTGTGCGTGCTCTGGTCCCAGCGGTATCTTGGTACCCGTCCTGGCGACCTCTGTCCTGTGCCCCTGGGTCACCGTTACACGGACCCAGCTCCGGCACGTCCGCACACCTCTCCTGTGTGCTACTCCACTCTCGACTCCTCTCTGACTGACTGACCCATCCCACCAGGCTGGCTATACCCAGGGACTCGTTCCCATGGTGACCATCCCCTTACTTGGTTAACCCTCTATTCCCAGTGTGGAGAAGAGAACTAGGATTTAGATTGTGTTTTGGTGGAAAAGGCACTGGTACTCTAGGTCCCAGGGGGTAGGTCCTGCATCCCCAAGAGGATGCAATTCCCTGTAGTGCCCTGAGGGTCTCAGGGGCGCTACATGCACATCACTTCAAGTGACAGAAATGTTACTTATTGAAGTAGTTTTCAAGTGCAGTGGAATAATCCGTACCTGTTTGGGTAGGTTCCAAAGGGGGGGGGGGCTTTCTATAGATGGCGATAAGTATATTTTAGTATTGCACACCTGCCCAAATCATATATATATATATTATATATATAAAAACTGTGAAAAAAAAACTTGTGTAAATATACCCTGATTTTATAGAGAATAACATTTTATTAAAACAGACATGTCAGGAGACATGACAGATTCTCTTTAAAGGGTTTTCAAAGCATGTGCTATTGTCCTACCCTTAGAATAGCCCCTCAATATCACTTCAACCCAGCACCCCTCCGGTCAGTTTATTTCCCACTCCGGCGGCGTCCTGATGAAAACTGGATGAAGCTGAAGCAGCACAGCTCTGCTCACTGCATAGTTGTAGTTGAGCTAAGCTGTATTCAGAATACGGCCGCTATACATTGAACAGAGCTGTGCTATTTGAGGTCTCTCCACTGTTTATATTCAGCCTCCCCTGGAGCTGTAAACAGCTGTCAGATATTGATGAGCTGTGGATTCCACAGATAGGTCATCAATATCATAAACTGCACACTTCTTTTAAATTGCAAGTTAACACTTGCACATTTGCTCATCTCTGTGGAGCTCATGGGCTCATTGACTCTTACCGATCATAAGTACAGGTGTCCTAAATTCTCATTTTAGGCTAATAGTGGTCGAGCATGTGCACTGCTAGTAGACTCAAAGACATTGCGAGTGCCAAATATAGCATAGAATAGAATCAATTAACCTATAAACAAAAGAACAAGCAGGCAAAGGGTTAATATTACTGGCAGCTCTCTGGTATTTGTTTGCCTGGCACCAAGTTTGTAGTGGTATTAGGGCGATCACACACTGTTCTCAGGATTATCCGGTCAGTAAAAGAGAAAAATCAAAACAAAACATGAGGTTGCCAGGGGTGGGGTCATATAAGGATACGTGTTCTTGGAAACTTGTTTAGCTATGTCTTGGCTAAGAAGGGATACATTAACGTCACTGGGAACTGGTACAAGACAGAAGGGAAATGGCTGTGCCTCAATTATGAGAAAGTCAGACTTGTCAAAAATATGATTACTCATCTTGTATGAATATTTTCCTGTTTCCTTAAAATGAAAACATTTGCCCATCATATTATTATTGTTATCTGAAAGAAATCTAGGCCAATTATAGGGCGCTTTCACAATGAATATATAGTATATACACACCCGAATGAAACCCGTATTAAAGTCATTCATTTCTGTACTGTTTCTATGCAATCACAGAAACTCCCTTAGGATACCACTTTTTAGGGGTCAGGGTGATTGCTATTCCAAATCAGGAAAGAATTAGTAACTGTAGGTTTTCTGAACACTTTTATCCTCAAAGTCCTGCCATCTATTTTGCTGATTAACGGTAAGGAGTTGTTGCTCATCTCAAAGGTGAATTCATGCTCCCAACAAAGGAAGCAAAATCTGGTGCAGATCCCTTCCAAATGACTAGAATGTCATCTATATATCGACAGCACATTTTGATCTTGTTCACCCTTTAATTGCCTTCTGTACCAAAGAATACAATATCCTCCGACAAGCCCAGAAGCAAATTAGCATACGAGAGAGCACAAGGGCTGCCCATTGCTGTGCCCCTGAGCTGGTGGAAGATCCGCCCATCAAACAAGAAGTAATTCCTTGTGAGACAGAATCACAGGAGCTTTCACTCAAATTTCTGCACCAAATCTTCATCTCCTGACAGAAAAATGCATTGCGTTTTTGGTGTGTTTTTCTGCCAGCAGACAAAAATTTGGTGCAGATTTCTGCTCAAATTTCTGCACCAAATTAGCATTTCCGGTAGAAAAACGGATCAAAACCGCATTGCGTTTTTGGTGCGTTTTTCTGCCAGGAGATGCAGATTTTCTACAACCAAATACTCAACGTGCGCACATAGCCTAAGCCAGTAATCCGGCATTGAGTTTATTGAATTCACATCAGGTGAGTTTATAGAGTTCACCTAAGGAGAGTTCACTGAGTTAATTGAGTTTACCTGCGGACACAGCTGGGATACCGTGGGAACAACCAGCTGTGACCTCAGGTGAACTCACTGACATCACCGCTCTCACAGCTGTGGCTCCATCAGTATGTCTCTCAGCAAGCAGTGATCAATCAGTCACATTTTCTAATGTGACCGCACACTGCAACCTCAGGATTTAGCAGAGCTGGGATGGTCATGGGACGTCGTGGTTTGGATTACGTCAAACCTGCAGGGGTGTTTTGGGGGTTAATAAATCAGAGAAAGAGGGTGTTTTTTGTTAGTTTTTTAAATAAACGATTTTTCTCTGTGTTTTGTGTTTATTTCTTTTTACTTACATAAATAATAATGGGGTTCTCCTAGAGCGATCCTAGATTTTGGCTCGTTTTGTAAAGGTAATCATTTGATCAGGGCCTTCCATTGGAGGTTTCCTGGAAAACCTGGGGTCTGGTGGTCCCTGCTTTGAAAAAGGGGTACTGCTCAATTCCTCCACTCACTGATCAGGGCATGATGAGCTGTTAATTGGGTGAGTGACAGCTCAGTCGTGCAACCTGGAGCTGTGGGCGTGTTGAGCTATCAGTGTTTTGAGTGACAGCTCAGTTGTCCAGTCTCATACTGGGAGGTGCTGGGTTTCTGCAGGTGTTCCCTTTTCACAGTATTTGCTCAGCTACTTAGCTGAGCAGTTTTTCCCAGAGCACTGCCAATCGTAGCTTTCTGTTTAGTGGTTCTTTGTGGCCTCAGTTCTGTGCTCTGTGGATTGATCTTTTGCTACCAGATCTCTGTCTTCGTTTGAGTGTCCTTTTGCCTTGCCCATTTGTTCTGATCTGCTACTCTCCAGGATCTGACTCCGGTCTGTGGTCTGACTACTAGAGATGAGCGATGTTCGATTCGAACCGTTCGCCAATTTCAAACTCGAGTAATTTTGGGTGGTGTTCAAGTCGTTCGACAAACTCGAACGATTTGCTTCAAGTTTGGCCGTTCGAGTTACCATTCGATAACGGTTCGATCACCAAAAGCGTGGCTTTTCACAGTAAGGCTATGTGCGCACGTTGCGTATCTGCATGCGTCCTGCGTCCCCAGCACAATCCCTCTCTCTTTCCTACTCACCGATCACGGGCGCGGCGCTGCACGGCTGTCACAAAGCTCCGGCGGCTTTTCCTCTTTTGAAAATGGCTGCCGCTCATTATTCAATCTGTTATTCCTTGCTTTCCCCGCCCACCGACGCCCATGCAGTCAGACACGCTCCCACAAAGAGTGACAGCTGTCTCACTGCAACCAATCACAGCCGCCGGCGGGCGGGTCTATATCGTGCAGTAAAATAAATAAATAATAAAAAAAAAACCTGCAGTTCCCCCCAATTTTGATACCAGCCAAGATAAAGCCACACGGCTGGAGGCTGGTATTGTCAGGATGGAGAGCGCCATGTTATGGGGAGCCCACCACTCTAACAATATCAGCCAGCAGCCGCCCGGAATTGCTGCATCCATTAGATGCGACAGTCCCGGGACTCTACCCGGCTCATCCCGAATTGCCCTGGTGTGGTGGCAATCGGGGTAATAAGGTTAGGTTAATCATGACAGGCGTCTCCCCGAGATACCTTCCATGATTAACCTGTAAGTGAAAGTAAATAAACACACACAACGAAAAATCCTTTATTTGGAATAAAAGACAAACACCCCCCCCTCTTTTACCACTTTATTAATCTCCAAACACGCATCCAGGTCCGAAGTAATCCACACGACGCTTTCAGCACTGCTACATCAAGCTGACAGGGAGCGCCGTAGAACACGAGCGCTCTGTGTCAACTCCACGCAGCAACGTAAGTGAGCCGCGGTGTCACCGGAGACTTGACTCATGTAGTGCCTGTGTGTGTGCGAGGATGATGATGGGGGCGGTAGTGCATGTGTGTGCGGTGATGATGATGAGTGCCGTAGTGCCTGCGTGTATGCGGGGATGATGATGGGGCGGTAGTGCATGTGTGTGCGGTGATGATGATGAGTGCCCTTAGTGCCTGCGTGTGTGCGAGGATGATGATGAGTGCGGTAGTGCATGTGTGTGCGGTGATGATGATGAGTGCCGTAGTGCCTGCGTGTGTGCGAGGATGATGATGAGTGCGGTAGTGCTTGTGTGTGCGGTGATGATGATGATGAGTGCCGTAGTGCCTGCGTCTGTGCGAGGATGATGATGAGTGCGATAGTGCTTGTGTGTGCGAGGATGATGATGGGGGCAGTAGTGCATGTGTGTGCGGTGATGATGATGAGTGCCGTAGTGCCTGCATGTGTGCGAGGATTATAATAAGTGCGGTAGTGCTTGTGTGTGCGGTGATGAGGATGGGGCAGTAGTGTCTGCGTGTCTCTCTCTTCTCTCGCTCTTCCCTGTCTCTTTCTCTCTTTCTCTCTTTCTCTCTTTCACCTGGCGATGATCAGCTGATGCGGTCACCTGACGGCATCAGCTGACACTGTAAGTCGAGCGGTGAGGCCGGCTTTTTACCGCCCGGTCGGCTAAACTGTCAGCTGATGCTGTCGTACAAGAGTCTGCACAGAAGTGTGTAGCTTTTGGGGGTTTTTTTTGGCACTGATGCATCAGCTGATTGTATAAAAGCCGTTTATACAATCAGCTGCTGTGTCATGTGATTCAGGCCCTTGAACCTGACACATCATCTGATCGCTTTGCCTTCCAGCAAACCGATCAGATGATATTGGATCCGGATTGGATGGCACGGGACCCTTGACCCAGGATTACTGCGGAGGAGGGGAGGGGTTATTTCAATAAAGATGGAGTCACTCATTGTGTTGTATTTTATTTCTAATAAAAATATTTTTCTGTGTGTTGTGTTTTTTTTATCTGTACTAAAAATTCATGGTAGCCATGTCTAATATTGGCGTGACACCATGAATTTCGGGCTTAGGGCCAGTTGAAAATATACAGCTAGCCCTAACTCCATTATTACCCAGGGAGCCACCCATCACCAGGGCAGCTGGCAACTTCAGCTGGAAGACACATGCCACCCACAGTCAGCCAGCGGTACTGCAGATCCCAAGATAACCCATACCAGTGGATGATCGGAGCCTGCGCCCACCGGTGCTGCTGGCATCGACTCCTCTCCTATCACCAGCACCATCCACGGCAGGAACACGGCGTCGCCTGGCGATCGGAGCAGAAGTCGCTGGAGTAGCCAGGTACAGCGGGCAGCTACGGGCTGCTCCCAACCCCCAGCTGCCTATTTGTACCCAGCTGGGAACCAAAAATATAGGGAAGCCCTTTTTTTTTTAATTATTTCACGAATTTCATGAAATAATTAAAAAAAGAAAAAAACGTGGGCTTCGCCCAATTTTTGTGTCCAGCCAGGTAGAACTAGGCAGCTAGAGATTGGAATCCGCAGTGCAGGGTTCCAAAACTTTCTGGGCACCCCTGCTGCGAATTGCAGTCCACAGCCACCCCAGAAAATGGTACTTTCATAGAAGCGCCATCTTCTGGCGCTGTATCCAACTCTTCCAGCTGCCCTGATGCCGGGTGGCTTGCTGGGTAATAAAGGGTTAATACTAGCTTTGTTTTACTAGTTAGTATTAAGCCAGAGATTCTTAATGTCAGGCAAGTTTGACCCGGCCATTAAGAATCTCCAATAAAGGGTTAAAAAAAGACACCACACAGAGAAAAAATACTTTAATAGAAATAAATACACAGACACACTTAGAGACTCCATGTTTATTACTTCCTCTCACCCCTCCATGATCCTGGTCTTCTGTCTTCTTTCTCCTTCAACCCATGCAGCTCTGCTACATCAGACAGCAGTGCATGGGAGGAAGACGCTGCTGCTCCCGTGCAGTCTACTCACTCAGTGAGTGAGCAGAGGCTGCGGGGGGTGTAAGCGGTGATGTCACCGCTGCCACCGTTGCTAAAGTCATCTGACAGGCGGGTTACTATAGCAACGGTGCTCCGATCACCTAAAGATTCCCAGTGCCGCAATTCACCGGCTGTGGCAGCCAGTCCTTGCATGTGGGCTGACTCTGTAAAGAGCGCCGACATGCAGGAAGGGGGAAGCTGACCATGTGCCAGAGCATCTCACCGGTACATGGAGATGCTCAAATGAGCACTGCGTACCAGAGAGATGCACTGACAGGACCTAGCATGACGTCTAGCCATGTGACCAGTCTGTAGCCAATGAGATAATAGACACGTGAGTGGTCACATGCTATGATGACGTCACGGAAGGTCCTATCATCAGTGCTGGTTACCGGGAGCACGCAGCGATGATCGGAAGGAAAAGCGGCGGGAGACAGAGTGCAGGACGCGTCGCGGGGACCTGTAAGTGTAATGGCAATGTTTAGTAACTGTATGTATACATGTATAATGTGTTTGTATGTGTTTGTGTTTGCCTGCCATTGTTTTCAATGGGGTTCGAAGGTGTTCGTTGAACGTTCGCCGAACTAAGCCGCCGTTCGACGAACCGAACCGAACTCGAACACTAGGGGAGTGGCTCAACACTAGTAATGATATTATATCTCACCTTGTCGTACTGGATTTTTTGATTAGGGTTTAGGTTATACTTAGCCCTTAATTTGTCCTTATCCAGCCATGTAGTTTCCAGGGGGTGCAGGAGATGGAAGACTGTCTGTATACCCTTCGCTCTCCACTTCTCAAACAGTTTGTTGTCGACCCTCTGTAAAAATTCAGTATTTCCCCAAATAAGTAGGTAGGTATTTATATCTTTTATGGGAGAGTTTATGCCTCCTCACCACTTTCCTTGTCGCGATCGTGTCTTTAAATAGGGAAGACTGTTTGATATTAAGTGGTAATTTGGCCTGGCTGGTATGAAGCAAAGCCTTGAGATCCCACGGCTGTGCATAATCTTGTTCAAGTTCTAGTGCTGCATACTGTTTAGTCTTTAATCCAATCTAGCATATATCTAGTTAAACAGGGAATGTTATATCCCCTAACATAGCGGTCCTGCCTAAGTTACACTCTGGCAGTCACTGTCACTTTCGTAGTACAGGTGGACTATGTGCATGGCCGTGGCCGTCACATCCCGCAGTCCGCCCACACTTTGAGGGTGAGTGCCCACGTTCATTAATAGCAGCATTTTGGACACAGAGTGGTTCTGCTGCGTCCAAAATGCTGCATTGTACAGCAGAAGTACAGTAGATAGGATTTATAGAAATCCCATGCAGACTGTATTTTTTTCCCACAGCATAAACTAACATGTGGCACGGCTCTTAGAGAATATACCGAAAGAGTGCAGCGCCCCGAACCCCAATCATGGGCACGGGCAGCTGCGGTCTCCTGCGGAGGACACTCACTGTCCCCCACAGAAGGACACGCTGCGTCAAGGACGCAGTGTGTCCTGAACATGTGCACAGACACTGAAAGTGAAAGTCAACGTCGGAGTGCAGGGCACAGCCGCAACTCACACTCTGGCAACACTTTCACTTTAAAGCCGCTGCCAGACTGTTGGAAAGCAGGTCATCTCCTGGCAGAAAAATGTGTTCTTTACTACTCTATCCCTCCCTGGGGAGTACTACAGTAGTATTTCTCAAGAGTATAGAAAGGCATAGGACTCTGGCGTCTCCACCATTAGGGGTAATTTGGAGATGAGTGGTAGCCTAGGGTTCCCTAGTGTAGGAGCCCGTGTCCCTTGCTATCCCACAGTAACATTGTGACATAGGACGAATTGCTTACAGTTTCATTAACCTTCATTGGCATTTCATGCTCACAGATTTTATTACTATAGCCACATGAAATTACATAAATTACATGAGAGAAGCAGGTCCCAATTTCTCCTGTTAATTTTTACAGCTCCCATACAAATGATTGGAGAGAGCCTTGCACCTGCAGCCACCACCACTACACGGAATAGTGTTTGATTGGGCCCATTCTTGAGATTGATATGCCAAAAATGTAAGATACAGTATATGCATGTTCCACATCTAACTCGTTAAAAGGGCCCTGTTTCGTGCTTGTCCCTTTTCATTTTGTGAGGAATTCACATTGAATGTACATTTATAGAATATTCTGAGGATGTGCTATACATGTACATGGAGGGACTAACCCTTTTATAAAGTTATGACATAACATGAATATTAATCTCTCATAAGTATGGAATAGATATCAGAGACATCCAAGTGTAACTGTGACTGAATACCTTTAAAAAATTTCATGAAGAAAGAAGCATTTCTGAGTCATACAGTTTCATCTTTTATTATCACCTCCCAGGCATCTTTCCAGCTCAGTCAATAGGATTTTCATTATCAGGTGCCTGGCACACATGATATGATATTAGCATACCTGACAAATATTGGCTGCTAGAATATTGTGTTTGCAGTCAGAATGAAGGAAACCAGCAGGTTCAATTCTTCAAAATACCTAAAAGCTAAACACTTACAGATGGCAGCCACATACTGTCCAAGTGCTGGTTGTTAAATGTGACGGTACAATTCCTGTCCACATGGCATACTGTCCACTACTTGAGACTCACTGCTTTGAGCCATTATTTTTTTTTCTGTGATTTCTGCAAAACCACTGCAAATATTTGCACCTGAGGTTACACAACAGTTGCTGGTTTTGACATTGTATAGCAAAAAACTGTGAAGCAAGTGTGTGCTGCAATTTTACAAAAATTATATTGCTACTGAAGACACATAGAGCAATTCTACAGTCATGGCCAAAAGTTTTGAGAATGACACCAAAATTATATTTTCACATGATCTGTTGCTCTCTGGTTTTTAATTGTGTTTGTCTGATGTTTACATCACATACAGAAATATAATTGCAATCATATTATGAGTACCAAAAGGTTATATTGACAGTTAGAATGAGTTGATGCAGCAAGTCAATATTTGCAGTGTTGACCCTTCTTCTTCAGGACCTCTGCATTTTCCCTGGCATGCTCTCAATCAACTTCTGGATCAAATCCTGACTGATAGCTGTCCATTCTTGCATAAACAATGCTTGCATTTTGCCAGAATTTGTTGGTTTTTGTTTGTCCACCCGTCTCTTGATGATTGCCCACAAGTTCTCAATGGGATTAAGATCTGGAGAGTTTCCAGGCCATGGACCCAAAATCTCTATGTTTTGTTCCATGAGCCATTTAGTGATCACCTTTGCTTTATGGCAAGGTGCTCCATCATGCTGGAAAAGGCATTGTTGGGCACCAAACTGCTCTTGGACAGTTGGGAGAAGTTGCTCTTGGAGGACATTCTGGTACCATTCTTTATTCATGGCTGTGTTTTTAGGCAAGACTGTGAGTGAGCTGATTCCCTTGGCTGAGAAGCAACCCCACACATGAATCGTTTCAGGATGCTTAACAGTTGGCATGAGACAAGACTGGTGGTAGCGCTCACCTCTTCTTCTCCTAATAAGCTGTTTTCCAGATGTCCCAAACAATCGAAAAGGGGATTAATCTGAGAAAATGACTTTACCCCAGTCCTCAGCAGTCCACTCCCTGTACCTTTTGCAGAATATCAGTCGGTCCCTGATGTTTTTTCTGCAGGGAAGTGGCTTTTTTGCTGCCCTCCTTGAAACCAGGCCTTGCTCAAGCAGTCTCCGCCTCACAGTGCGTGCAGAAGCACTCACACCAGCCTGCTGCCATTGCTGAGTTAGTCCCTGGAGCCTTTTTGGCAACAATGGAAGCTCTCTCCTTGAAGTTCTTGATGATGCGATAGATTGTTGACTGAGGTGCAATCTTTGTAGCTGCGATACTCTTCCCTGTTAGGCCATTTTTGTGCAGAGCAATGATGGCTGCACGTGTTTCTTTAGAGATAACCATGGTTAACTGAAGAGAAACAATGATACCAAGCACCAGCCTCCTTTTAAAGTGTCCAGTGGTGTCATTCTTACTTAATCATGACTGATTGATCGCCAGCCCTGTCCTCATCAACACCCACACCTGTGTTAATGGAACAATCACTAAAACAATGTTAGCTGCTCCTTTTAAGGTAGGAATGCAATGATGTTGAAATGTGTTTTGGGGGTTAAAGTTCATTTTCTTAGCCAATATTGACTTTGCAAGTAATTGCTGTTAAGCTGATCACTCTTTATGACATTCTGGAGCATATGCAAATTGCCATTAGAAAAACTTAAGCAGTAGACTTTGTAAAAATTAATATTTGTAGCATTCTCAAAACTTTTGGCCATGACTGTAGATAAATAATGGTGGAATCTCTTTTAGCTTCACCATGCCATTTCTGTCGGATATACTCTCCTCAATATTAAAGATCAAGAGGTAAAAGCTGTAGAATCATAGAAATGATTAGATGGATGGACATGTTAATGATATGCAAATGATGAAAAAAGGAAAAACTAATTTTTCAAAACATCTTGATTTATTAAAGGTGTTTTCCCATGACCAAACTTACTTTTAATCAATAGATCTTAGAATAATAAGTACCACAATTGGATGTGTTTTGAATAAATGTTCCTGTGCTGAGGTAATTTTATAAAAGTGCCCCTATGTTCTGTGTAATATATGGAGAGAAGGTATGAACACCAGTGACTATGTAAGGGGAATACATGTAATATCAGAAACTGCTGTGTGAATACTGGCCTGAAAAGTACAATAGCTATATGCAAAAATGAGAAAATGACAATGGAATCTGCATTACTGCTATGAAATATGAATAAAGAGAAATTTAGCTATTGAATTGATCAATGCAACAGAGCCCCAAAACCTCGTCATGGTACTCTCTTATTTTTGGGGTCCCTAGCTAATGTGGGTCCTCTCATGCAGTTAAAAAACTCACCGTGTATGGGAAGCTGAAACCCAGGCTATATATGTATAATGTGGACCGGCAATAGGTGTGGGTGGGGTCGGGTTCACAAACGAAAGAATACTAACAAATAAGGAAATAACGTTTGGAACACCATTCCAAGTCTAAACAGGGTACAAAAACCATTGTGTGCCAAACGTTATTTCTTTATTTGTTAGTATTCTTTCGTTTGTGAACCCGACCCCACCCACACCTATTGCCGGTCCACATTATACATATATAGCCTGGGTTTCAGCTTCCCATACACGGTGAGTTTTTTAACTGCATGAGAGGACCCACATTAGCTAGGGACCCCAAAAATAAGAGAGTACCATGACGAGGTTTTGGGGCTCTGTTGCATTGATCAATTCAATAGCTAAATTTCTCTTTATTCATATTTCATAGCAGTAATGCAGGTTCCATTGTCATTTTCTCATTTTTGCATACAGCTATTGTATTTTTCAGGCCAGTATTCACACAGCGGTTTCTGCTATTACATGTATTCCCCTTGCATAGTCACTGGTGTGCATACCTTCTCTCATATAGTGTATTTTTTTAGATTTTTGCACCCTGTTCAGACTTAGAACAAACGTTACTTCTTTATATGTTCTGTGTAATGGCCGTGTCTGACCATACAGGGACATGGTCTAATCATACCACATCTCCTAGGCCGGGGAGGAAGTAATAAAGTATACAGACATTACAGCATATAATCGCAAAAAATCCTTTCTTTGAGGTAAAACATTTTTTAAAAAACAGTCAGGGAAATGGTTTACCGCACAAAAAGAATCATCTATGATTCCCTGGTGTAATGTCTGTATACTCTCTTTTACGTCCTCTCCTACCCAGGAGATGTGATATGATCAGACCATGTCCCTGCACATTGCACAGTACATAGCAAGGGCACATATATAAGATTATCTGTCACGGGTGTGTCACTTGTGACAGACAGTCATGTGGTTTTTGATCATAGAAGGTCACAGCATCTGGCTGCACAGAATGCTTCCTGACTTTCTATTTTTCCTGCTGTCAGTATTCATTAGTATAGGTAGCTTTCCTGCTGGACTCATCTCTCTTCTTTTTGGACACAGCAGGAGCTCAACTCCACCCAGCCGTTGATCATATTCCCTTGGTGTTTAAATACTTCCTTCCTTTGGTCTCGTGCTGGTGATATTTTCAATCCCTTCAAGGCTAGGTTGCAAGCAGGTGGCTTGTACTCCTCTGTGGCATCGCTGCAGAAAATTCTGCTGAACTTCTTTCTGAGTTATCTTATGATAAGTAGTTCATGCTTTTCCCCTGTGTGTCACCCTTGTGTCTTCTATAGTTGTTTAGTGGGTTTGATGAAAAGCTCATCCCATCCGTTCCCTATTTAGAGCCCAGCACTTGGAACCTAGAGTTAGGTATCCGGCTCGGTGCATAGATGAAGAACCTATCTAGGGTGGTGAGGGACCCCAGGGAGCAGTTGTAGGTTTGGTCAGGGGTCTCATCTTCCCTTTCCCTAGATACAGGATTTCCCTTCTGTTTCCTTTCGCCGTGTGCTTGGTACTCCTCCGTACCTAGTGTGACATTATCTCAGCACATGAACATTTTTTTTAAACACATCCAATTGTGGAACCAATTATTCCAATACCTATTCAGTAAAAATACCTTTAAAATTATCTTTGTTCTTGGGAAAACCCCTTTAAGTATTGAGGATCAGCGTCACATGAAGAAATCCCCGTACTTACACTCTTTGGCTGCTGTCACGCTCCCCGGGTCCCCTGCTCTGCTCCCCGGCTCACCTGCCACGCTCCCCGGCTTCCCTGCGTCGCTCCCCGGTTCTTCTGTCCGGTCTCCGCCGCTCCCCGGTCTCCAGCCTCCATTGCCTGCGCTTCCCAGGCGTCCTGGTCCCCGCTCCCGGCGCCCGTCGGCTTCTCAGCCCCAGCCCGGCTCTGCTGCTTCCTCCTCACCGCTTCCTGCTCTGGCTTCTGGCACCCGGGACTTGCGCATGCGCATTAGGGCGCGCGCGCGCCGTCATTGACCCTTTCTTAAAGGGCCAGCGTCCACTGACAGGAAATGAAGCACACAGGTACAGGGTATAAAGGGGTTTAGTGTCCAAGTGGGCGGAGCCTGTTCTTCGTGTTTCCCAAGCTAGGAGTCAGGTCTCCTTGTGTTCCTGTGAGATACTCACCTCTCTCTCTTCTAGAGCCGATCCTGCCTTGCCATCCGGTCCTGCCGAATCCCGAACCCCGAACGCTGCCTATCTGCCATCCTGACAGTCCGTACCATCTCTGATCCCTGCGGTGACCCGTCATCTCGCTCCATCGGTTCCGGACTCCGCCTGACAACATCTCGGCTTCCGAACCTGAGCTCCGTCACCCGGACTACCATCAGTGACTCCGTGGTCCCAGGGACTTCTCCATTCTACTCTTGTGCACGGACTGTCTTGCTACCTGTAGTGCTCCAGCTACCGGACCCCTTACCATCATCAAGGAGCTCGGCCCAGTGGATCCACCTCCTGGGTCTGCCCGTCCACCTGGCCCTAACAGCTGCTATCAATTAGAATATTAATGGTTATCCGAGGAATGTTCTGCTACTCTGAATGCACTTAAGGGGGTGTTACACGCAGCGATATCGCTTGCGACATCATTGGTGAAAGCACCCGCCCCCGTCGTTTGTGCGTCACGGGCAAATCGCTGCCCGTGGCGCACAAAATCGTTAGGAGCCGTCACACGTACTTACCTGTCTAACGATGTCGCTGTTGCCGGCGGACCGCCTCCTTTCTAAGGGGGATGGTTTGTGCGACGTCACAGCGGCGTCACTAAGCGGTCGCCCAATAGAAGCGGAGGGGCGGAGATGAGCGGATGTAACATCCCACCCACCTCCTTCTTTCCTCATTGCCGGCGGCCGCAGGTAAGCTGTAGTTCGTCGTTCCCAAGGTGTCACACGTAGCGATGTGTGCTGCCTCGGGAACGACGAACAACCTGCGTCCTCTACAATCAACGATTTTATGAAAATGAACGACGTGTCAACGATGGACGATTTGGTAAGTATTTTCCATTGTTAATGGTCGTTCGTGCATTTCACACGCACCGACATCGCTAACGATGCCGGATGTGCGTCACGGAATCCGTTACCCCGGCGATATATCGTTAGTGTAACGGGGCCTTTAGGCAAATCATCAAGATCCGCTGTTGGCAGCTCCCTTTACAATTTCTGACCAATGATGTCCCTGATGTACTCAATGGGAGAAAAGTCCGGAGACAATGCATTCCAAATTAGTATGTTTAGGCCGTGCGGCTGCTCACAGTAGTACAAGAAACATGTGTACTGGCGTTGTTATCGAAAAATAGCTCCTTGAGATTTTTTGGATTATGGAAGTGAAGTAAATGTCTATTATTAACAGTTGTAGAGATCAATGTGTGCTCTGGTCTCCTTTCCTCTTGTTTATCTAAGAAATGCTGATTCCTCTGTGGACCTGTTTAGTAGTAACTTTCAATAATGACCCCTTTGAGACTTTTCTGCAAATAGTGTGCCCACAACCAGAATGAATTTTCACACATGCTATACAAACCAGAGAGTTAAATGTACAGATGGGAAGCGGTATTGTGTCTTATGTAATTCCAGCCCTGCAATGCAGTCCCCTGCCAACACGTTCTTGCCCTTTCCAACAGTAAAAAGGTTACAGTTAAAATACTCATTTTGTGTGGGAGATTTTTCCACTGTTGTCACCTACTTAATTAAATAAACTGAAATTTGTATAATAGTTCCCGACTAATGCCAATAAATAAGCACATTTTAGCCAAGAATAAATTTGTCACGTATTTATGTAACAGCCATGCTGTGTGCAGTAATGTGCTACATTGGAAGGATCACAAGAAATACATCAACCTTGAGGCTTCTTGAGTTCTTTTTTCACTGACTGTTTTAGGCAATTACCAGTGAGTAATGGTGTGAAGAAGTGTCATATAATTTTACATTCATTTTTACAGCCTTAACTAGATTTGTACAATAATTGTAACAAAAAAATGTGTTTGCTTTTCATGCTAACGAGGTTTGTTAATAATTTAGGAGCTATAACATATACAAATGTTTCATTTCACACCAGAGAAGTGGATCCTTTTATCCCAACCAGTGGCGGACATATCGCATGTGCAGCATGTGCAGCCGCACAGTGGCCCCGAGCGGGAGGGGGCCCCTAGGTCCTGAAAACATATGGAGATTTACTTTGCCTACGGTAGCTTGGACACTAACAGGAGAAGCAGAGGCTCGATCAGCTGAACGTATATCATTATGCTGAGCTGACACGGGCCCCTTCCTCACCTGTTAGGGGCCTGCAGGAGGGAGAATTCATGTCTTCAGAAGCTTGCGGCCAGCGCGCAGAGGATGATGTCATTTCTCAGAGACAGAGGAGACTCCGCCCACCAGCTCCTTCTTCGACTCGTAGAGCAGGGGCCTCTGTATACAGATATGGCTCCCTGCCCCCCTTATCCCTGAGCTGCTCTCCCCCTGCTGCTCTGGACTTATTGAAAGAAAATACAGAAGTTGTGTCCCAGGAGGAGGAGGAGGAGAGGCTGCACCACAAGAGAAGATGGAAGGACCTTCCCTCATGGGCCCCATGTGCAATCATCTGCAGGAGGGTGAGTCCATGTGTAATGTGTGCAGATCTATCTATCTATTATATGTGTATCTAATCTATCTATCCCTCTGTCTATCAATAAATCTATTATCTGTGTATGTACTCTATCTATTATATGTGTATCTAATCTATCCCTCTGTCTATCTATATATTAGCTATGTATCTAATCTATTATCTGTGTATCTAATCTATGTGTATCTAATCTATCCCTCTGTCTATCTATATATTATCTATGTATCTAATCTATCTATTATCTGTGTATCTAATCTATCTATTATATGGGTATCTAATCTATCTATCCCTCCATCTATATATTATATATGTATCTAATCTATCTAAGTATTATCTGCGTATCTAATCTATTTGTCTATTATCTGTGCATCTAATCTATCTATACCTCTATCTGTCTATCTATATATTATCTGTGTATCTAATCTATTTATTTATCTATCCCTCAATCTATTATCTGTGTACCTAATCCATTATTGGTGTACCTAATGTATCTATCCCTCTGTCGATCTATATATATATATATATATATATATATATATATATATATATATATATATACACATATACTAGCTCTAGTAACCGGGCATTGCCCGGGATAGTAATTGTCTCTCTGTCTCTCTCCCAGTCTCTGGCTCTGTGTCGCTGTCTGTCTGTCTCTTTCCTTGTCTGTCAGTGTCTGTCTCTGTCTGTCTGTTTCTATCTCTCTGTCTGTCTTTGTATCAGTCTATCTGTCTCTATCTCTGTGTCTCTGTATCTGTCTGTCTATCTCTGTGTCTGTGTCTAGCTCTCTCTATCTCTGTGTCTCTCTCTGTGTCTGTCTGTCTCTCTCTTTCCCCATCTGTCTCTTGCCCCGTCTGTCCCTTGCCCCGTCTGTGTCTTGCCCCATCTGTTTCTTTCCAGGTCTGTCTCTTTCCCCGTTTGTCTCTTTCCCAGTCTTTCTCTTTCCAGGTCTGTCTCTTTCCCCGTCTGTCTCTTTCCAAGTCTGTCTCTTTCCCCGTCTGTCTCTTTCCCATCTGTCTTTGTCTGTCTGTCTGTCTCTTTCCCCGTCTGTCTCTTTCCAGGTCTGTCTCTTTCCCCGTCTGTCTCTTTTCCCATCTGTCTTTGTCTGTCTCTTTCCTGGTCTGTCTCTTTCCCCACCTGTTTATTTCTCCATCTGTCTCTTTCCCTGTCTGTGTCTTTTCAGGTCTGTCTCTTTCCTCGTCTGTCTCTTTCCCCATCTATCTCTGTCTGTCTCTTTCCAGGTCTGTCTCTTTCAAGGTCTGTCTCTTTCCCAGTCTGTCTCTTTCCCCATCTGTCTGTCTTTTCCCGTCTGTCCCTTTCCCCGTCTGTTTTGTCTGTCTCTCTGTCTGTCTTTTTCCTCATCTGTCTATTTCCAGATCTGTTTCTTTCCAGAGCTGTCTCTTTCCCCATCTGTCTCTTTGCCCATATGTCTCTTTCCATGTCTGTCTCTTTCCCCGTCTTTCTCTTTCCAGGTCTGTCTCTTTCCAGGTCTGTCTCTTTCCAGGTCTGTCTCTTTCCCCGTTTGTCTCTTTCCCCGTCTGTCTCTTTCAAAGTCTGTCTCTTTCAAAGTCTGTCTCTTTCAAAGTCTGTCTCTTTCCCTGTCTGCCTGTCTCTGTCTGTCTCTTTCTTTGTCTGTCTCTATCTCTCTGATTCTTTCCCCATTTGTCTCTTTCTAGGTCTGTCTCTTTCCCAGGGCTGTCTCTTTCCCCGTCTGTCTCCCCGTCTCTTTTTCTGTCTCTTTTCCTGTCTGTCTTTCTCCATCTCTTTGTCTGTATCTTTTACTGTCTCTCTCTTTCCAAATCTGCCTGTCTCTGTCTGTCTCTATTTCTCTGTCTCGTTCCTCGTCTGTCTCTATCAAGGTCTGTCTCTTTCCCTATCTATCTTTGTCTGTTTCTCTGGCTGTCTCCTCTTTCCCTATCTGCCTGTCTCTTTTCCTGTCTGCCTGTCTGTCTCTTTCCTCATCTGTCTCTTTCCAGGTCTGTCTCTTTCCAGGTCTGTCTCTTTCTAGGTCTGTCTCTTTCCCCGTCTGTCTCTGTCTGTCTCTTTCACCGTCTGTCTCTGTCTGTCTCTTTCCCTGTCTGTCTCTTTACTGGTCTGTCTCTTTCCTGATCTGCCTCTTTCCCCACCTGTCTCTTTCCCTACCTGTCTCTTTCCCCGTCTGTCTCTTTCCCCGTCTGTCTCTTTCCCCGTCTGTCTCTTTCCCCGTCTGTCTCTTTCCTCGTCTGTCTCTTTCCCCTTCGATTTCTGTCTGCCTCTTTCCAGGTATTTTTTTCTCTATCTGAGATTATCCTATGTATTGTCTGGTGGTGTTACATACTGGTGTACTCAGGCCCTGATTTGGACCTTATCCTGTTTTTTACTGTTTAATGTATGGACATTCCATCACTCCACTAGCCCAGGGGATATACTATTGATATCTTTTGGTTACTTATATGCCCCCCTGAGATATAGTGAAGTGATGAGCCAGGGGAGCCTCCGGCCTTGTAGTCGTGGCGGTAGTTTTCAGGCTGGTCCCTGGCTGCACCACTTCTTCAAGGTCGGGGACTGACTTGGTGGGGCAGAGTGTGATAGTGCATTCGCCGGACGTCGTACAAACGATCTTCAGACAAAGGGTGCTGCTTACAAACGACATACTTTATTGCACGACAGGATCCGGAAGTAAAATCAGGCACTTTCGGTGGAGCTGGGGGCAGCCTGCCCTGACGCACCCTCTGGTGGGGATATGCCCGGGGTACTCCACTTCGCCGGGCTCCCACACTTTGGTTTCATGCACACCGGACCCACACCAGTGGCTTCACACCCTGAGGTTACGTTTTCCTCCTTGTTCTCCGGCGCCCCCTGGTGGTCCCGCTCACACACTCTGCCCCTCGATGTTCACACTCTGCCGTCCCGGATCCGACTCTCTCTCACACACACACACACTCCCCTAAGATTCAGCCGGCTCCTCCTCCCCGGTGGCGACAGCCGTCCCACCCGGCCACTAGGGGTGCCCTAACACAACATAAAACAATAAAAGTCAACATTTTTATTAACCACAATTCCGGGCCATCTATGCTGGTACCGGTAGGGGGTAGGCCCACCCACTACATGCCTCCCCTCTTAAAATCCGAGCCTCCCGGCAAGGCTCTATCTATAAACATATAACTAAAAACAATGAACATAGCATAAAAATACCCTTCAGCCCAGTCCACAACAGGCGACCCGTACGAGAAAAAGGCACCAGTTCAGCGCCCGGCGACTTAACAGCGCTCCCGGTCTTTGCTGGCGCCCGGAGGCTTAGCAGCGCTCCCGGTCTTTTGATGGCGCCCGGAGGCTCAACAGCGCTCCCGGTCTTTTGATGGCGCCCGGAGGCTCAACAGCGCTCCCGGTCTTTCGATGGCGCCCGGAGGCTCAACAGCGCTCCCGGTCTTTCGATGGCGAGCAACAGGCATATAAACTTGTATCAACTGTAAACTCTTTGCCCTGCGGAGGAGTTCCTGACTCAGTCTGACAGCGAGCTCTCTCCGGGCTTTATCAACTGAACCTAAACTTTTGCCGGTCGACCAACAATACCGGTCTTCAAACAAGCCAGCTCGGGTGATCTACTCCGGAGGCCAGGACCGCTTCCATTCGGCCGCCTGGGCCTGGATGTAGGCGCCCAGGGACTGCCCAGGTTGGCGGCGGACCCTCCGGAATGAAACAGGAGCGAAAGGCGGCTCCGATGGCGTGGCCTCTTTAGTTTCCGGTGGAGGCGATGGAGTCGCCACCCGGGGCGGTTGAGACACAGGTTGCGGCACGTCCAGGACTATTACCGGTCTGTTGGTGACACTTTGGTTAACCGCCACCACCGGGGTACCCTTTTCCGGGTCAGCGGTCGGGCCAGACTGCACCTCCGGTGGGACCGCCAGGGTGCGCCGGGAATGGGAGGCATCCATCGGCATCGGTTTCTGCTGGCTCCGGCGCCGTTCCTGATGCTCCTCCCACTCCAGCTCCTGTTGCCACTGGGCCGCTTCCCGGGCGGTCAGCGTCCGGGTCACGCCAACCGCGAACAGGCCGCAACTTCCCGCCTCGGGTAAGAATTGCACCTTCTCTCCCGGGTAAAGAGTGTGAAGCCTCTTTGGTAGGCCCTCCACGTCCAGGTGGACCCAATTATAAAAATAATCGTCTCCGGGGCTCGCTTCACGGATAAACCCGTAGCCCTCCTGCTGGTTGAACTTCACCACTATACCAGTGGTGAATTGCAGGGCCAGCTCCTCACCGCCGGGACCGGACATCATTTCCCGGACGATAGTCTCTGCAAGCAGCCGCTCCTGGACGGGGTCTGGCACCGGAGACGGAGCCCTTGGATATGAGGTAGAGGACGGGACTACAGGGTCCCAAAAGAAGCCCCGGTGATCTTGCTCCAGCCGCTCGGCATACACTTCGGCCGGTTCCCTCACGGGGACAGATGGTGCTGCGGCTGTGGGTGCTGCGGCTGTGGCGACGTGCTGAGGTGTCTCCACAGGGGAATAGGTAATCCCCAGGGGGCGGTTCCCCACCGGTAGCTGGGTGGCATAAGTTGCCCGTACCTCAGTGGTCGTGCCTCCGGTTGCCGCGTCCCAGGTGGTCAGCCAAGTCACCTTCTCCGGACGTGCTGGGTCTCCTGGCCCGGTCGGGATCTCTGGCAAAAACGCCCCTGCTGTGGCAGCGTGTTTGGGACGCTCCCGGCTTAGGCTGGTCAGGGCCATGGCGGTGGCGAGATCCTGCTGTTGGCCGGAAGTCTCCATCTCTTTCTCCTGCTGTGTAGTTAGAAATGGCGGCGGGGTCAATGCTGAGACTGGAGGAAGTGTAGGCGGGCCTATGTTTCCCGCTCTTGAACAGGCTCCACCCCCAGCCTCACACATCATCTTGACTCCTCCGCGGCGGTTCTTCTTTTTCTTTACAATACCGCCCACTTCATATTTCTTTCTTCGTGCCCGGGGACTGGCGCCTCCCCTCTTTAGGCGGAGTACTCCGTACCTCTTTCTCGGCACCGGCCAGCCCCAGGCTCTTCTTTTGGCGCCAATTTTTCGCGCCTTTTCTTCCTCAGCTTCATAGACGGCGGCCATCTTGCCGCCATCTTGTGCCCGGTCCAACGCCTTGGGCACTTCTTCCTCCCACCATGGGACTGGAAATCTTCTCTCATAGCCCGGATACGGTGCACTCGGCACCACTTGATCTCCGGCTTCTTGGGTTCCTGGCAGGGGAATCGCATCCTGCCGACTACGCCACATGAAGTGATGAGCCAGGGGAGCCTCCGGCCTTGTAGTCGTGGCGGTAGTTTTCAGGCTGGTCCCTGGCTGCACCACTTCTTCAAGGTCGGGGACTGACTTGGTGGGGCAGAGTGTGATAGTGCATTCGCCGGACGTCGTACAAACGATCTTCAGACAAAGGGTGCTGCTTACAAACGACATACTTTATTGCACGACAGGATCCGGAAGTAAAATCAGGCACTTTCGGTGGAGCTGGGGGCAGCCTGCCCTGACGCACCCTCTGGTGGGGATATGCCCGGGGTACTCCACTTCGCCGGGCTCCCACACTTTGGTTTCATGCACACCGGACCCACACCAGTGGCTTCACACCCTGAGGTTACGTTCTCCTCCTTGTTCTCCGGCGCCCCCTGGTGGTCCCGCTCACACACTCTGCCCCTCGATGTTCACACTCTGTCGTCCCGGATCCGACTCTCTCTCACACACACACACACTCCCCTAAGATTCAGCCGGCTCCTCCTCCCCGGTGGCGACAGCCGTCCCACCCGGCCACTAGGGGTGCCCTAACACAACATAAAACAATAAAAGTCAACATTTTTATTAACCACAATTCCGGGCCATCTATGCTGGTACCTGTAGGGGGTAGGCCCACCCACTACATGGTAATACCACTTTCTTCCCAGTTTTAGCTAAGGGTTAGTCTGTCTCCCTCCTTGGGACCTTTTTCTCTCTCTGTCTCATCTAATTGGATTTTAACTATGTATGTCTAACTACTAACTGTCATCACATGTGATTTTGATATTTGCACTTTTTGTAATAATAAAAACTGTATACTTTTTCACAACTGTGGTACAGTAGTTTTACTTCAAAAACATGATAAATACCCCTTCTTGTCCACAGGTTTCTGTATGTATTCTATGGGGTCTATGTATACTACAACAAATATGAGGTCCGCTCTACTTGGTCTTTGTTTTTCTCTCTTTCCAGGTCTGTCTCTTTCCAGGTCTGTCTCTTTCCTGGTCTGTCTCTTTCCCCGTCTGTCTCTTTCCCTTTCTGTTTTTGTCTATCACTTTGTCTCTTTTCCTCATCTGTCTGTCTCTTTCCCTGTATGTCTCTCTCTCTGTATGTGTCTCTGTCTCTCTCTGTCTCTTTCTCTCTCTATCCGTCTCCCCACCGACATCATATTACCTCACACATAAGCTTCTTATACTAACAATGTCTTTTGTTCCTATAGCAACCAATCACAGCTCCTACTAATAACCTGTAGTTCCAGGCTCCATTTACTTTAATGGAGGCATGTTTTTTGGAGAGTAACTGTAAAGCGCAGGGTTACATTTTCCTGTCAAAACATAATCTACGACATTCCCTGGGTCACATGAGACATCTCTGCAAAATTTTGTGATTGTAAATGCGACGGTGCAGATTCCCTTAGCGGAAATACACACATACATACATACATACATACATACACTGAACTTTATATATCACTAGCTGTACTACCCGGCTTCGCCCGGGTTAATAACTGCTGTTAACAAAATAGAATGTATTAACAAAAATGTATTCTGCACACAAAAACCACAAAACAAATAGATAGAAATGTAATTATTAAAAGGCAAAAACTAAGCTAATAGAAGCATTTCACAACATATATTTCAACATCACAGATATTCCACACAGATTTAACTAAATTGGCCAAGTAATGTGCTCCGTCTGTCTCTTTCCCCATCTGTCTCTGTCTGTCTCTTTTCCCTTCTGTCTCTTTCCAGGTCTGTCTCCTTCCAGGTCTGTCTCTTTCCAGGTCTGCCTCTTTCCAGGTCTGCCTCTTTCCTCGTCTATCTCTTTCCCCGTCTGTCTCTTTCCCCATCTGTCTCTTTCCCCGTCTGTCTCTTTCCCTGTCTGTCTCTATCTGTCTCTTTCCCCATCTGTTTTTTTTCCCGTCTGTCTCTTTCCCCATCTGTCTCTTTCTCCGTCTATCTCTTTCTCCATCTGTCTCTTCCTTTGTCTGTCTCTTTCCCCGTCTGCCTGTCTCTGTCTCTTTCTTTGTCTGTCTCTATCTCTCTGTTTCTTTCCCCATCTGTCTCTTTCCAGGTCTGTCTCTTTCCAGGTCTGTCTCTTTCCAGGTCTGTCTCTTTCCCAGGTCTGTCTCTTTCCCGTCTCTTTGTCTGTGTCTTTTCCTATCTGTCTCTTTCCCTGTCTGCCTGTCTTTGTCTGTCTCTATTTCTCTGTCTCTTTCCCCATCTGTCTCTATCAAGGTCTGTGTCTTTCCCCATCTATCTTTGTCTGTCTCTCTGGCTGTCTCCTCCTTCCCTGTCTGCCTGTCTCTGTCCCTGTCTGCATGTCTGTCTGTCTCTTTCCACATCTGTCTCTTTCCAGGTCTGTCTCTTTCCAGGTCTGTCTCTGTCTGTCTCTTTCCCCATCTGTCTCTGTCTGTCTTTTTCACCGTCTGTCTCTGTCTGTCTCTTTCACTGTTTGTCTCTGTCTGTCTCTTTCCCTGTCTGTCTCTATCTCTCTGTCTCTTTCCCTGTCTGTCATTCTGTCTGTCTCTCTGTCTGTCTCTCTCTATCTCTCTCTATCCGTCTCCCCACCGACATCTTATTACCTCACATATAAGCTTCTTATACTATGAATGTCTTTTGTTCCTATAGCAACCACTCACAGCTCCTACTAATAACCTGTAGTTCCAGGCTCCTTTTACTTTAATGAAGGCATGTTTTTTGGAGAGTAACTGTAAAGCGCGGGGTTAAATTTTCCTGTCAAAACATAGTCTACGACGTTCCCTGGGTCACATGAGGTGTCTGTGCAAACTTTTGTGATTGTAAATGCGACGGTGCGGATACACTTTTCGTTTCACTTTTTCCCCATTATGTAGATAGGGGCAAAATTGATTGGTAAATTGGAACGCGTGGGGTTAAAATTTTGCCTCACAACATAGCCTATGACGCTCTCGGGGTCCAGACATGTGAGTGTGCAAAATATTGTGGCTGTAGCTGCGACGGTGCAGATGCCAATCCCGGACATACACACATACACAAATACATACACACACACATTCAGCTTTATATATATATCTATGTATCTAATCTGTCTATTATCTGTGTATCTCATCTATATATTATCTGTGTATCTAATCTATCCCTCTATCTATATATTATCTATGTATCTATCTGTCTATTATCTGTGTATCTAATCTATTATCTATCCCTCTGTCTATCTATATATGATCTGTGTATCTAATCTATCTATTATCTGTGTATCTAATCGATTTATTGATCCCTCTGTCTATTATCTGTGCATCTATCATTGGTATATCTAATCTATTTATCCCTTTATCTGTCTAGCTATTATCTGTGTATCTAATCTATCTATTATCTGTGTATCTAATCAATCTATTTATCTATCCCTCTATCTATTATCTATTCCTCAATCCATTTATTACATATCTATCTATTTATATATTATGTGTATCTAATCTATCTACTATCTATGTATCTAATCTATCTATTATCTATCCATCCATCTATCCCTCTATCTATCATCTATTATTAGTGATGAGCGAGTACTAAAATGCTCGGGTGATCGAGGTTCGGGCCGAGCATCTCAAAATACTCGTGTACTCGGCCCGAGCACCGAGCCCAATGTTATCCTATGGGAGACCCGAGTATTTTTGTGAAATGACCCCCGGCAGCATGTAGAAACCATAAAACTGTAAATTAAAAAAAAAAACGTGCGTGTGTGTGTAAGCGTGCATATATATATACACGCGGAGTGGAGTGCGGGAGGGGCCGTAGCCGAGCGGGGAAGTGTCGGGCTAAAGGCACGGTCACGCTGTGCGGGCCGGCCAATCACTGCAATTCCACAACAGGGCTGTGGCATTGCAGTGGTTTGCAGCCAATCCCTGCATAAGGGATGGCTGTAAAAAGAGCGCCAACATGAAGACCACGAGTACAGCACGAGTATCGCGAGATTACTCGGTCCCCGCCGAGTAGCCCGAGTACAGTGATACTCGTGCGAGTACCGAGTAGTAACAAGCATGCTCGCTCATCACTATCTATTATCTATCTATCTATCTATCCATGCATCTATATGTCTATGTTTGTATATGTGTCATTGTTTACCCTGGTTACAGCTTACCGCAGCTGCCAGACGCCGGCTCCTGCTCCCTGCTCGCTTCATTTCGTCGCTCTCTCGCTGTCACACACAGCGATGTGTGCGTCACAGCGGGAGAGCGCCGACCAAAAAATGAAGCTGGACATTCAGCAACGACCGGCTACCTCACAGCAGGGGCCAGGTCGTTGCTGGATGTCACACACAGCGTCAGCGACGGGACGTCGCTGCAACGTCACAGAAAATGGTGATGTAGCGGCGACGTTGTTGTCGTCGTCGCTGTGTGTGACACCACCCTAACTGAGAATCTGTCCCTGAGCTCGTTCTGATAGTCTACCAGGAGAACTTGTAACTCTTTTATCCATCTTTCTCTGAGCTCCTCTCAGATGATTTATGGTCACAGACTGCATTAAGGCCATGTGCGCACGTTGCGTTCAGTTACTTGCAGAAGAAAACGCATCCTCTGGCAGAATTTGTCATTGTCAAATTTGGTTTTGACCACATAAATGCAGAAAATACGCAAGCGTTTTTATAGCGTTTTTATAGCGTTTTTATAGCGTTTTTGCCGCGATTAGACCGCATTTTACTTGCATTTTCTCTGCTTAAATTGATTTGCGTTTTCAATACAAATACACATCTAAATAAAGATTGACCATTCAAACAGTATGAAAAATTGTAAAAAAAAATAAAAATAATAAACTTTAATGCATACCCTATAATGATAATTTACCGCAAATAATTAATGTGTTTTATTAATAAAGTTCATAATTAAGTAAAAGTATTGTATGACTCATGTTTTGTTGTCGGAATGGATGTGTGGGCAAATGTAAACCTCTTGACAACACTATAATGTCAGAAACGCATGCTTTGTTTTTGTCAAACAAAGCATGCGTTCTGCATCAATAAAGCATGTAAAACGCTTCAAATTTCTTTAAGGATGTGTTTCTTTATCGTTCCTTTGGGAGACCCAGACCATGGGTGTTTAGCTTCTGCCTCCGGAGGACACACAAAGTACTACACTAAAAAGTGTAGCTTCTCCCTCTGAGCTTATACACCCCCTGGTGAGCAGACCCAGCCAGTTTATCGCTTTGTGTTCAGGAGGCATACATCCACACATGCATTCTCATATGATTTTTTCCTTTTGGAATGAGATTGAAGAAGTGCGGGTCAACGTCTGGACCCCCGGCATGTCCCTTCTCACCCACTGTGTCGGCGGTGTTGTAAGGTTGATTTCCAAGGCTGGAGCCTTACATGCCGTACTCCTTCACCATCCCTCCTGGGCTCTGGCTTGAAGTGGGAGCCAGCACGGTTTCCCTGCCTGGCAGGAGACCGGTCTCCATCCGCAGCCCTTCAGGACCCTGCTGGACCAGAGCACTCATCCCCAGGGACCTGGCCCTGCTTCTCAGCAGCTAAGTACCTGAGACGTTTATATTTTGGGGGTCCCTGTGATTGATTGTTTGGGGAGAGTGTGCTTACTGTATTTATTGGCATTTCCGGCGGGTTCTCTAGCTGTCGCCCGAGAACCGCGCCGATGGTGCCTGCGCGTCGGCCTCGCCGCTCAAATTTATGCCCCGGCTTTGCCGGAGGCCTAGTTTCTGTTCTCTGCCCTCGCATGTCATTCATGCAGAGGGACAGGCTCGGCTCCTCCCGGCGGCCATTCTGCACAGGGGAGGGACACTCCCCACTGCTGTGCGTGTCTCCTCCCCTGTAGGTCTCTATGGCCCTCCAGATCCCGCTCTCACAGCCAAGTCCTGTCCCCTCTCTTCGCTCCGGCGGCCATTTTCTCAGACAGAGTTCACTCGGCGCTGGTCTGCACTCTGCATCCCTGCTGAAGTGCTGTGCTTGGGGGTCCAGGCTTCGGGATCTGGAGGGCACACAACACCGCTCTAGCGGTCTGGTAAGTCACAACCGGTCTCTGGTTGTGGACCTCTGTATATACTCTCTGGGGTTCATTCTCTTGCAGAGCCCCCACTCCAGCAGCATGTCTCACACGAGGAGCAAGGGTCCAAAGCTTTATTCTGTATGTGCTGCATGTAAGCTCCTGCTGCCTGAACTGAGCACCTATCCTCATTGTGATGTCTGCTCTAACTTGGCGGTGCCACAGCCTGGAGTCTCACCCCCAGTGGTCTCTCAGGCTGCTCCTGCTCCTGTGGCTGAACCCCCGGCTTGGTTAGAATCCTTTTCTAGGTCTATCTCCCAGTCTTTTGCTGAGTCCATGGGACTTCTGTCCAGGACTTTGATGAATATGCATCAGCCCCCTTCACAGGGTGCCCCTACTGCTAAGGGTCCCTTAGGTTCGGAGCTCACAGAGGATTCATCATCAGGGCCCAGACCCCGTCCTCCTAAGAAGAGACGCAGGGTTCCCTCTCCCTCCTCCTCCTGCGGCTCTGATTCAAGAGCTGATTCGCAGGATGACAAGGATGCCTTTACAGGGGGCTCGGAGGCTAACTCCATGTACCCCATTGATCTGTCCGAGGGTGACTCAGATCTTAGTGACTTGATTGCTTCTATTAATTCTGTACTGGATCTCAATCCGCCAGTATCAGAGGAGCAACCTTCTCTGGCAGAAAAGCACCAGTTTACCTCGCCTAAGAGAGCAAAGAGTGTGTTCTTTAACCACTCCAGTTTTCAGGCCGCTGTGACCAAGCCCAGGGCCTGTCCTGACAAACGCTTCCCAAAGCGTGGTTCTGATGACCGTTTTCCCTTCCCACCTGAGGTGGTCAAGGAGTGGGCTCAGTCCCCAAAAGTAGACCCTCCGGTGTCTAGGCTCTCAGCCCGGACCGTTGTGTCGGTGGCTGATGGCACCTCCCTTAAGGATTCCACTGACCGTCAGATTGACCTTCTGGCCAAATCCGTGTATGAAGCGGCGGGGGCCGCGTTTTCCCCGACTTTTGCAGCAGTGTGGGCTCTCAAAGCCATCTCTGCTTCTGTAGAGGAGATGCATTCCCTCACCAGGGACTCTATGCCCGAAATGGTTGCCTTAACTTCCCAAGCTTCAGCTTTTTCATCTTATGCCATGTCTGCCATGCTGGAGGCTTCTCACCACACTGCGGTGGCTTTGGCTAATTCCCTCGTTATCCGCAGGATCTTGTGGCTTCGAGAGTGGAAGGCAGATGCTTCTTCTAAGAAGTACCTTGCTGGGCTCCCTTTTGCTGGGTCCCGGCTGTTCGGAGAACAGCTGGATGAAATTATTAAGGAAGCTACTGGCGGGAAGAGTACTTCCATGCCACAAACCAAAACCAGGAAACATGCCCGGGGTAGGAATCAGTCGAGGTTTCGCTCCTTTCGTTCCTCCAACTCGTCGTCCTCTAAGCCCTCGGCCTCATCCGCTAACTCAGCCAAGGACCAGAAATCCAACTGGCGCCCAAAAGCTCGTCCACAGAAGACCGCAGGAGGTGCTGCCACTAAGGCAGCCTCCTCATGACTCTCTATTAAACCAAAAAAGGAACCAAAGATCCATATCTGTCTAGACATTAAACAACGCAGATCCCACCATATTAATCATATATAGAATCGAAAAAAGTGTTTCTGCAAATAGAGGTTTTTCAATAATTCATAAAGTATCCATCATGATTAGAAAAAGTATCAAATTTTATTCCATCATATTCAAAATACAATATTTCTTTATTAGATGCTGGTGTACACAGAAATTTAAAAGAACCCTACCCCATAAAACCATACAATGAAAAAACTGGTGCGTTGTGGAACAGCCATAATATCAATAATTAATATATCATGTATACATATAAATTCCTGGGTATAAATGAACAAAGACACATCCGATGATCTCACACAGCTATAGTAAGGTGCCAATGTAGCTCAAAGGGTTGAATATTCAACCTGCAACTTGCATTTCATATTGCAACCAAATCTATAATCCAAACCGTATGGACGGAAGCAATAGTAAGGTTAAACTATTTTCCAAGTTACATGATAATGCATTATTCAAAGAAAGCAGATCACAGCATTCAAAGACAATATATATAACAGTCCAATATCAGCAGCACAAAGCTTCCTGTTAGAGGTTAAACTGTTTTCCAATATTTATGAAATTGCATTATTCAAGAAAGCAAATCCCAACATTTCAGAGACATTATATATCAAACTGGTGTCAACCTAGTATCAGGAGCAAGGAGGAAGGAGCTTCCGTTAAAGCTGGGAGAAGTCAGGGAGCCACAATTTGTATACCCAGATGGCGGACCACAACGCCCAGCACCTCGACGCGCGTTTCGCCTCTCGCTTCATCAGGAGGTGCTGGGGTAGCTGTGGGGCCACTTATATATACCAGAAGCCCACCTGATGTCTAATTTTCGGCGGGCGGCACGGTGGAAGATGAAGGCAGGGGGACCACACAATGGGACGGAAAAAACAGGGGGAAGATCTTATAAAAAGGGTTTAAAAGAAATGAAATCATTTAACCCCCTCGGCTTCTCCGTCTCCAAAACTGTGATCCACCTGACCTCCCTCTGCGCCAGAACTCTCTTAGGATTACCCCCCCAGGACTCAAATATACTCTATCAATACCACGAAATTTAAGAAGACGCCAATTGCAATTATGGCTCTCCTTGAAGTGCTTTGGGATGTTCAATAACTCAAGTTCCTCAGGTTTCACCACCCCAGCAGCCCTCTTTATATCCCTAATGTGCTCCAGGATCCTTACTCTTAACTCACGGGAGGTGAGCCCCACATATATAAGTCCACATGGGCATTTTGCCCAGTAGACCACATACGTCGTCTTGCAGTTGATGTTATGAACAATTTTAAACTCTTTATCATTCGCAGAATTGTGAAAAGTGAAAGTCCTCTCCATTTGTGAGCAAGCCCCACAATCTCCACAACTGGAAGAACCCCATCTAGGACCCCTAGTTCTCTCCAAAAAATTAGAGGGTGGTGGTATATAGTGACTCTTCACTATCATGTCCCTTAACGTTTTGGATCTCCGAGGGGTAATCAATGGTCTGTCTGACAAGACAGATTTCAGATCTTTGTTCGATAATAGTATGGGCCAATACCTCTCTACTACTTCTTTCATTTTGCGCCATTGAGAGTGATAAGACGTAATTAACCTCACTTGGTCATCTGTTTTTTTCTTTTTTGCTGAAGTCAAAAGGTCGTCCCTAGGGGTTGCTCTGGCCCTGTCATATCCCTGTTGGATTGCCCTATCAGTATAGTGCCTGTTCTTAAAACGTTTTTTCAATTCCAGGGCTTGCCCCTCAAAGAGGTCAACATTTGAGCATATACGACGGGCCCTAAGGAACTGACCTGTTGGGATTGAGTTGATAACCTGTGGCGGGTGAGATGACTTGGCACTCAGGAGAGAGTTCACAGCTGTGCCCTTTCTGTAAATATCCGTTTTGATGGAGCCGCCCTCACTCTTCACAACCCTTACGTCCAGGAACTCAATAGAATCCGTGCTGGAATGATAGGTCAAGTTTATATTTAAATTATTATCATTCAATGCCAACATAAACAAATCAAGTTTCTCCCGCTCACCCTGCCAGATAACAAAAACGTCATCGATAAATCTCACCCACATTAATACTGTACCACAATCCTCCTCAGGGAATTGTATCAGACGGTCCCAATACCCCAGGAAGAGGCACGCATACGAGGGCGCACAAGACGCCCCCATAGCAGTGCCCCTCTCCTGGAGGTAGTAGCGTCCCCTGAAGAGGAAGTAGTTGTGGGTGAGAATAAATCTGAGCAGGGTGAGAAGGAGATCAATTAAAGACCTATCGAGGAATGTAGTGCACAAAAAGAATTCCACTGCCCTTAGCCCATCCCTGTGAGAGATGGACATATATAGAGACTCTACGTCTGCGGTAAGCATTATGGTGTCACTATCCAGATGTAAATCCTGCAGACGGACCAGAAAGTCAGTAGAGTCTCTTATATATGAGGGCAGATCCATCATTAAGGGCTTCAAATAATAATCTAAAAAGACACATGTAGGCTCACACAGGCCATTGATGCCCGAAACGATGGGTCTACCGGGCGGGTTTTCAATGTCCTTATGGACCTTTGGTAAAAAATATATGGTCGGTGTTGTTGAGAGCCTAATAATCAATCCATCAAAAACTGATTGTGGTATGATGTTATCATCAAGGGCTTTTTTCAAAATCCCCTCCAATTCATTTTGGAATGAGACAGTTGGGTTGCTATCCAGTTTCCGATAGCATGATCGGTCATTCAATTGTCTGAATGTCTGAATCCCTCACGCTCATATTTTACAGTAGGCCAGACCACGACGTTGCCCCCCTTGTCGGCCTGTTGGGTAGTTTGCTTTCCTCATGGAGGAGTTGCGTGTCATTATTCCACCCATAACGGGTCTTTCAGGGGGGTCGTTAGATGGTACATAGTCTGAGTTGGGGTGTGGGCTCCTTGAGCGGTCATCAGAAGAGAAAGAGTTATTTCTCTGTTGAGATCTTGATCTAGATCTTGAACCGAATCTCCTCGTCCGATATCATCTAAACACATTATTAGTTTCATGGTCCGTAATGTCCCGCTGGAACTTTTTGAGTTTAAATTGTTTTATATCATTCTCCCATTCTGCACTTTCTTTATGTATGTCCTTCTCAAGGGAATCAATGGCCTCCTTATACATCTTAGATCTAATTTCAATATTTATTTGTTCAATTTCGGCTTCAAGAGATTCTATTTTTTTCTTTTCCAAACCGATCAAGAGTTCAAGCATAGTACGAGAACAAAGACTATAGGCTTCCTCCCATCTTTTCTTAAAAATTACATCCGAAACCTCGAATGAGGGAAAAACCTGAATTCTGAGGCCCCTGGGCGTGATCCCTCGAGATAAGTATTGTTCCAGGGATGCTTTGTTCCACCATGCCCTCTTCCGCCTCTTCAAGAGGTCTTTAATTTTGGTCTGCAACTCACGGTTTGGCAATGAAAACTGAGCGTTACTCTGTCCGGCGCTGCCACCAAATATCTCACCGATCTGTGAGGCCCAGCAACCATCACGACTTTTGTAGTCCATTTTAGGATCTAGATCCAAAAAAGATAACAGAATATTAAACCAAAAAAGGAACCAAAGATTCATATCTGTCTAGACCAGGGGTGGGCAATTAATTTTCCCATGGGGCCGCATGAGAAATTGGGATGGTTTTAGAGGGCCGGACTAATATAATTAACTCGGTTCTACATATATATATATATATATATATATATATATATATATATATATATATATATATATGTGTATATGTATATATATTGTGACGACCTGGGCCCTGAACGTCTTGGGGCACGCGTCTGGCAGCGGGATCAAGACACACACGAGCACTTTGTCTCTTAAACAATGTCGGTGATTTATTCACATTCTCATAAACCACGCAGTGTAACAGGTCACAGCCACTCTCCCGCAGGACCACGTCTCACTGTCTGTTTAAACTGCCGAATGTTCATACAGTTCGTTCTCTGGCATCAGCCAGTATAGTCCCCTTTCTGGGGTGTTACCTGCCAGTAGGTTTGCAGGCTGTCAGTCTGCCTCCATCCAGTCCAGGGAGACTCTCACACTGGGCTCACCATCCTGGCCCTTGTACACGTTCCAATTCCTCACAGCCTCAGTGGATTCTGCAGCTCCCTGACATTTCAGAGCCCTCACTAGCTCTGTATGCATAGGATCTCCTGCTCATGTGCTCCAACCAAGATGGCTCCCACCAGCACACAGAGAGCATGTGACAAACGACAGCTCCATTAAATCCCATGAGACACACCTACGTATGGGAGGTATGTGGATGGTCAGTCCCGCCCATCACTTCTGACCATCCCATGAACCCAGCCCTGAATGTGTACAACAATCCTCATGGAACTACAAGTCCCAGAGAAACATTCCAGGTTCAGATCACAGAGGATTTCCCCCTCTGTGACACATACCGGCCATCTACCACATTGCATCCTTACATATCCCCCCCTCTGTTCCAACTTGTAGGGTGGAACACTCGACAACCTACAGGGACCCTGAGACAGGGCATTAGGGAAACCATACCCTACCAGTCGAATGGGCCCTCTACGAAAACTTTGAGTTTCTGCTCCTGACCGACCATCTGCCACTGTCAACAAACCCTCCTCAGTGAACCCTCTTCTCAGACACGTCCGCCGGTCCGACATATCGTTCCATAACTGTCTCCAACGGTCAGTGTGGTAGTGAGACACCCCATCAGTCAAAACTACCGTGCGGCCTGACTCTGCGCTAACCAGTCCATTAGAGGGGCTCTTGTCCAGGTACCTCACAACCGAGCCGACAGGAGATCTCCCACAACTAGACCCTGCACACTCACTGTTTGCCAATCTACTATGGCCTCTTTTCTCATGACGTCTTAGGTCACCTTTCCATCTCCGCCTTTTCCCACCACCACTTTTGGCTATGGACCAGTCACTCCCTCCATCTTTTCTTTTAGATTTTGTTTTAGAGGGCTTGGACCCTTCAGAGTCTGTGCCATAGCCTGATTTATACGTAGGTCTTCTATGACCTAGGCTCCTTTCCCTACAGGACCTACTTCCCTTGCCAGTGAAGGCAACACGTTCATCAGGTGAACCACACTCACTTCTTCTCTGGGCCCTGGCCCGAAAGCGGTCGTGACCTCAAGCTCACTTGACAAAGTGTCTCTGCAATCTTCTGTCTTTCAAGATCCATTTGCTTTAGTTCTTCCAGGTATCCCAGGCGGTATTCTAGGAGAACTCGTACGTTTTCAACACACTCCTTTGTTCCCGCCATGACACATGGAACCATACCAACTTCACAGGGTAACCTGGCTTTATGATAAACCTTAAGTCTTACTCTCGTCACACCGGATGTATCAACCATCTCCTGCATGACTCTTCCATTTCTGCCAATCAGTTTCTTGACAAGTTCTCTGGGCACTTGTGTGACCTCTTCCACAAAGTCCAACAGCCTTCGAGCTGTTTTCACTGCTTCTTCAGTTTTCCCATAGATTTGGAATGTTCCACTGTGCTCTTCTAATTCAATCGCTGTAATACCTGGAACCTTCCTGGCTTGCTGAATGTTACTTCTCAGCGCTCTTAATGCGAGCCCAATTAATGATTTCTTCACCACCACAACTTCCTGAAATTCTGCAGTGAGCTGCTTCATACACTCCAAGCGCCCGGTGTCTTCTTCCATCTGTGCCGAGATGAGCCATTTCGTACGAAGACACTGCAGGTGCATGTCACTCAGGATAGCCACTCGCTTCTTTGTGACATTACTGGCAGAGCACACCACCAACTGACAAGTCTCTGGGGCAAAGTACACTTCACAGGCCCCTACAGCCTTCTTAAACGTCTTATGCATCGACTTATGGGCACAGGCTTTTCTTAGGTCTTCGGGCACATCTACCATGCACTTAAAGAATGGACAGGTTTCTTGACCTTCAAGGAAATTAGACCATTCCTTTGGTCTCTTGCATCTATCTTTTTCTCTCATGCACGGCTCCACCTCTTGAGTTACACACTCTTCCGGTTCAGCTCCAGCCTCAGAGCCTTTGGGTTTGCTATTGTTCTTAACCAAGACCATCTCTATGTCTTCCATCTTGGTCTTACCAGGCAGGTCACTCAGGCTATCAGTTCCTGATAAGACCTCGGGTCCAGACTTCACCTCATCAGAGACTCTTTTCACTTTTGCAGCACCAGCTGTCTCTTGGGTCCTCACTGCGTTACCTTCAACTTCCTTGCGGGTCTCTGCAGTGTCACCTTCAGTCCTCTTTTTTCCTGCCAGGGTGTCACACCCTTCAGCGTGGTACTCTGTTCCTCTTAGACCTTTGGCCCCGTTTTCACCCTTCATCACCCCAACACTGGGTAATTTACCGGTCAGCTCACCATGACCTCTATGGATTTGTACTTCACCAACTTTCTCCAGGATTCCTTGTCCTGTATTACCCTCTAGGATTTCACCTCCTACAGTGCTCTCGTCCGACAGACCTTCTGCTTCATGCTTGGAATCTATAGGAGACACCACCATTACTGCTTTGGTTGGCTCATTTTTTGACATTTCACCCTGCTGATGTCTGTCGTTACAATGTGTCAGTTCAGTTTCTGATACCTCTTTCTTGTGTAGGACATCGCTGTCTGACTCTACCTTAGCAGTTGCTACTGGCAACGTGTTTTCCTCGACCAGGTACTTCACTTTCTCTGCACCCTCAGACGGTATACCTTGCACGAGCTTTTGGCGCTTATTACGTCTCCGGCGTCTGGAGGAGGTTTTACCCTTCTCAATTGTCTGTACCTCACTGCACTCTCTTGTCCTTTTATAAGAGTCAGTGTCCATTCTGGAGTCATCGTCACTCCCCCTGGCGTCCTGGACTATCATGTCCCCACTTAACCAGATATCTGCCTCCCTTTCTGGAGCTACCCCGTTTTTAACGGTCACACTATTGGTTATTCCCTTAGTCCTTATGTCACTAAGTTGGGTCCGTCCATTTTCTTTGGTCACCCCTAACTTAGGACAGTCAATTTTAGAAGGTACTATCTCCTCCTTACCACACATAACTCCACAACCAGGACCCCGTTTCACCTCCCAATGTGGTAGGGTTTCCTTTGGGCTGTTCTGGCTCTTACACAAGCAACTGGATATGTCCCCCTGCTTCCACAAGTGCACAAATAATTTAGAGTCCCAACCTATAATAATTGGGTGCAGTAAATCTGAGACTACACCAACATCATGAGAACCACTGTCCCTGGCTGTCTTAATGACCACGCTGGATACCGGGTATTCTGTCTCATTGTTGTGGGTGCAGCCGACGTGGATCTTCCTTCCAGGAATCAAGTTGACATCAGAAGTGGCCCTCACCAGGGTCACCAAGCTCCTTGAGTCTACGACCCCTGTTACAGATTCCCCATCCACTTCCACGGAACACAGACGTGGCTTCTCGTCGGATGGGTGGTCTATACCGCAAACCGGACACTTGTGGCATGAACACTGTTGTCCCTGGCTACAGTCCATCTGCGCCACTTCACCCTTGGATTTGGGATGCTCTGCACCATTTTGGGGGACCACCGCTTTCTGGGACTCCTCCCCCTTTTGGGCATCCACCCGTTTATGGGACTCCATCCCCTTATGGGCAACCACCCCTTTATGGGACTCCACCCCCTTATGGGCAACCACCCCTTTATGGGACTCCACCCCCTTATGGGCAACCACCCCCTTATGGGCAACCACCCCTTTATGGGACTCCACCCCCTTATGGGCTTTCTGTGGCTTCCTTGCAGTGTCCTTAGATCCCAGTTCACACCGTTCCCCTTTATCTCCCTGGGTACCCTGTGCCCGTACTGGCCCCAGAAGGGAACTCACAAACTGGTCCACTGCTGCCACATCTCTGCGCACTGACAGCTCCTGCTGTCCACACACAAGGAACTGGTACAGCTCCTCCATAACGTCCAGGCTTGCGGCTCCACTCATGGTCGCTCAGCTTTCCCGGAACTTCGTGGACCCGCCGATCCACCGCAAGCTGCTTGAGTGCGCCGTCAGTTTTCGTGGACCCGCCGATCCACCGCAAACCGCTTCAAAAAAATTTATTTCGTGGACCCGCCGATCCACAGCAAGCAGTCCGTATCCACAAGAATATGTCCTAGGCCGTTGCCCTTAGCAACCAGGCTGCGTTGCCCCTAGCAACCAGGCTGTGTTGCCCCTAGCAACCAGGCCATATGCCCGCATTCTCCACCATAATGTGACGACCTGGGCCCTGAACGTCTTGGGGCACGCGTCTGGCAGCGGGATCAAGACACACACGAGCACTTTGTCTCTTAAACAATGTCGGTGATTTATTCACATTCTCATAAACCACGCAGTGTAACAGGTCACAGCCACTCTCCCGCAGGACCACGTCTCACTGTCTGTTTAAACTGCCGAATGTTCATACAGTTAGTTCTCTGGCATCAGCCAGTATAGTCCCCTTTCTGGGGTGTTACCTGCCAGTAGGTTTGCAGGCTGTCAGTCTGCCTCCATCCAGTCCAGGGAGACTCTCACACTGGGCTCACCATCCTGGCCCTTGTACACGTTCCAATTCCTCACAGCCTCAGTGGATTCTGCAGCTCCCTGACATTTCAGAGCCCTTACTAGCTCTGTATGCATAGGATCTCCTGCTCATGTGCTCCAACCAAGATGGCTCCCACCAGCACACAGAGAGCATGTGACAAACAACAGCTCCATTAAATCCCATGAGACACACCTACATATGGGAGGTATGTGGATGGTCAGTCCCGCCCATCACTTCTGACCATCCCATGAACCCAGCCCTGAATGTGTACAACAATCCTCATGGAACTACAAGTCCCAGAGAAACATTCCAGGTTCAGATCACAGAGGATTTCCCCCTCTGTGACACATACCGGCCATCTACCACATTGCATCCTTACAATATATATATATATATATATATATATATATATATATATATATATATACACAAACACGCATATATACTGTGCGTGTATAATATATATATACACATACACACAATGTATACATACACACACAATCCCCATATACTACATCACTACACCCGCCACATACTACACCTGTAATATACATCAGTATACACTACACCTGTAATAAACTACACCTCTATATACTATACCACTATATATTACATCACTACACCCCTATATACACCTGTAATATGCTACATCACTATATACTACACCTGTAATAAACTGCAGCACATCACTATATACTACACCTGTGATAACCTACATCACTACACCCCTATATACTACACTTGTATTATACTACATCACTACACCCCTATATACTACACTTGTATTATACTACATCACTACACCCCTATATACTACACTTGTATTATACTACATCACTACACCCCTATATACTACACTTGTATTATACTACATCACTACACCCCTATATACTATACTTGTATTATACTACATCATTACACCCCTATATACTACACTTGTATTATACTACACTCCTATATACTACACCTGTATTATACTACACCCCTATAAACACCTGTATTATACTACACCACTACACCTGTAATATACTACACCACTACACCCCATATACACCTGTAATATACTACACCACTACACCCTTATATACACCTGTAATATACTACACCCCTATATACACCTGTATTATACTACACCCCTATATACACCTGTATAATACAGGTGTATATAGGGGTGTAGTGGTGTAGTATAATACAGGTGTATATAGGGGTGTAGTATAATACAGGTGTGTATAGGGGTGTAGTGGTGTAGTATAATACAGGTGTATATAGGGGTGTAGTATAATACAGGTGTGTATATAGGGGTGTAGTATAATACAGGTGTATATAGGGGTGTAGTGGTGTAGTATAATACAGGTGTATATAGGGGTGTAGTATAATACAGGTGTATATAGGGGTGTAGTATAATACAGGTGTATATAGGGGTGTAGTGGTGTAGTATAATACAGGTGTATATAGGGGTGTAGTATTATACTACACTCTTATATACACCTGTATTATACTACACCACTACACACCTATAAAACTACACCACTACACCCCCCCCATATACCACACCTGTAAAACTACATTCCCATATACTAAACCAGTACACCCCAAATATTTGTCAAAAGTTACCCCTCTCCCCCAGCCCCCCGCCTGCCCGCCCCCATTGTCCCCGCAGGTTACTAATAACCACTCACCTCTCTTCTTATCGTTCCCGTCCTCAGACACCTCCGTACGAGCCCCCCGCTGAGCTGCTTCTCCTTCACATGGCCAGGCTGCGCCGACGCTGTATTCCTAGGAGCCCCCGCCGCTGCCTCTCTCCATACGGCCCCCGCCTCTGCAGCTTCTCCTGCCGGGCGGGAACTTTTCAAATGACACACGCGCGCCGTACTGACGATATCAGGGCGCGCGTGTGTCACAGAGAAAAGTGTCGGGCAAGGAACAGAGGAGAGATTCCTGCGCTCCGCTGCCTACACTGTGCAGAGCTTCAGGATCTGTCCTCTGTTTCCTACCCGACACGCAGCGTGTGATGAGGGTCAGGGCCGGCTCCAGGTTTTTGTGGGCCCCGGGTGGAAGAGTCCCAGTGGGCCCCATCAACACGCAGACACACATACGTACACATACATATTTAAAGACAAACTCACAAAAATACATATAGAATGGACACATCTATACAGCCATATACACTGACATACATAGATACACATCATACATGCATGCATACACACACAGCTCTGCTGCATACATACAGACACACATAGCTCTGCTACAGACACACATAGCTCTGCTGCATACATATACACATAGCTGTGCTACAGACACACATAGCTCTGCTACAGATACACATAGCTCTGCTACAGACACACATAGCTCTGCTACATACATACATAGCTCTGCTACATACATACACACATAGCTCTGCTACATACATACACACATAGCTCTGCTACATACATAGCTCTGCTACATACATACACACATAGCTCTGCTACATACATAGCTCTGCTACATACAGACACACATAGCTCTGCTACATACAGACACACATAGCTCTGCTACATACAGACACACATAGCTCTGCTACATACAGACACACATAGCTCTGCTACATACAGACACACATAGCTCTGCTACATACATACACACATAGCTCTGCTACATACATACACACATAGCACTGCTACATACACACATAGCACTGCTACATACAGACACACATAGCTCTGCTACATACAGACACACATAGCTCTGCTACATACAGACACACATAGCTCTGCTACATACATACACACATAGCTCTGCTACATACATACACACATAGCTCTGCTACATACATACACACATAGCACTGCTACATACACACATAGCACTGCTACATACAGACACACATAGCTCTGCTACATACAGACACACATAGCTCTGCTACATACATACACACATAGCACTGCTACATACACACATAGCACTGCTACATATATACATATATACACATTGCTCTGCTACATACACACATAGCTCTGCTACATACATACACACATAGCTCTGCTACATACATACACACATAGCACTGCTACATACACACATAGCACTGCTACATATATACATACATACACACATAGCTCTGCTACATATATACATACAGACAGACACACACGCGGCTCTGGGGCACAGCACATACGGCACCGGGGAGAGGGGGGGGCAGGGCATACACCTAGGGGGGGGAGAAGAGCCCATACAGCTCACCAGGGCCCATAAATCGGGGGGTGGGGAGGGCACATACCGCTCAGGTCACGGTGGAGAGGGGGCCCACACAGAGCCGGAAAGAAGCACTGTGCTGGGGGTCGCTGGCTGGCACTGCAACTCTCATCTGTGGGATGAGCAGGACGCCGGCCGGTAGCTCCGCCCACAGATTAAGTTCAACCAGGAAGTCTTTGCTCCTTAAAGGGACGGCGCTGCAGATTCCTGCCGAGGACTGCGGTCCCCGGGGGAAGCAGAACTAAGGCGAGTGGGCCCCGGCCAAGGGGCACCAGAACTGACGAGGCCGAGTGAGCCCCCCCGGCTCTCCAGGGCCCCGGCATTTGCCCGGGCACTGATGAGGGCAATCTGACCACGCGCCTCCCGGAGCCTGGAGCTCCGGACAACAGGTCAGATTCCCCTCATCAGTGACCAGCCAGCAAGGACGCCCTGAGCCAGGCGGGCCGGTCACAGAGAGTAGGCGGGCCGGATGTGGCCCGCGGGCCGCCCCTTGCCCAGGTCTGGTCTAGACATTAAACAACGCAGATCCCACCATATTAATCATATATAGAACCGAAAAAAGTGTTTCTGCAAATAGAGGTTTTTCAATAATTCATAAAGTATCCATCATGATTAGAAAAAGTATCAAATTTTATTCCATCATATCTAAAATACAATATTTCTTTATTAGATGCTGGTGTACACAGAAATTTAAAAGAACCCTACCCCATAAAACCATACAATGAAAAAACTGGTGCGTTGTGGAACAGCCATAATATCAATAATTAATATATCATGTATACATATAAATTCCTGGGTATAAATGAACAAAGACACATCCGATGATCTCACACAGCTATAGTAAGGTGCCAATGTAGCTCAAAGGGTTGAATATTCAACCTGCAACTTGCATTTCATATTGCAACCAAATCTATAATCCAAACCGTATGGACGGAAGCAATAGTAAGGTTAAACTATTTTCCAAGTTACATGATAATGCATTATTCAAAGAAAGCAGATCACAGCATTCAAAGACAATATATATAACAGTCCAATATCAGCAGCACAAAGCTTCCTGTTAGAGGTTAAACTGTTTTCCAATATTTATGAAATTGCATTATTCAAGAAAGCAAATCCCAACATTTCAGAGACATTATATATCAAACTGGTGTCAACCTAGTATCAGGAGCAAGGAGCAAGGAGCTTCCGTTAAAGCTGGGAGAAGTCAGGGAGCCACAATTTGTATACCCAGATGGCGGACCACAACGCCCAGCACCTCGACGCGCGTTTCGCCTCTCGCTTCGTCAGGAGGTGCTGAGGTAGCTGTGGGGCCACTTATATATACCAGAAGCCCACCTGATGTCTAATTTTCGCCGTGCACCGCACAGCGGAGGCCGCGTCATCCACTTCCGCCGGCGTCCCGGAAGGCGTCCTGCGCATGCGCAAAGAACACCCCACGATTGGGCGCCGGCAGAAGGGGAGAGGTAGGCTCCGATATGCAGAGCGCACTCTGACATCAGTATGGCCAAGTGGCCATATTGAAAGAGGGCACAAGTACTGGAAACATTCAGACAGAATACATAGCTTTCAGGACGGGATTATAGTGAATTTATTAAGCAAGATTGCATGCTAAGCAAGCTAATAGTATATGGGTAAGAGCACACACACTTTTTGGGATGTAATTAGCTCACTATAAATTGTTAGAATAAGGCAGTCAGAAGTATTTATGAGAATCTGACATCTAGTGGACAAGCCCCTATATAGCATTGGGATATACCCAATGATAGACAAAAGGACATAATACACAAGTAAGAGATCTCATATAATAACAGATATTGATTCCGGCAGAAAGTCTAGCCCCATATTACTGTATATAAATACATTCACAGAATCAAACATGGACATTGATTCCTAAGAGGTAATTCTTGCTTTCATTTCCTCCAAGATATAACTTTCATAATCCAGGGAGAACCTTCCCATGTTTTTAATGCTTCATCCCGTCCCTATGCAATATACATATATAAAACATTGCATAGGGACGGGATGATGCTTAGCATGCAATCTTGCTTAATAAATTCACTATAATCCCGTCCTGAAAGCTATATATTCTGTCTGAATGTTGCCAGTACTTGTGCCCTCTTTCAATATGGCCACTTGGCCATACTGATGTCAGAGCGCGCTCTGCATATTGGAGCCTACCTCTCCCCTTCTGCCGGCGCCCAATCGTGGGATGTTCTTTGCGCATGCGCAGGACGCCTTCCGGGACGCCGGCGGAAGTGGATGATGCGGCCTCCGCTGTGCGGTGCGCGCCGAAAATTAGACATCAGGTGGGCTTCTGGTATATATAAGTGGCCCCACAGCTACCCCAGCACCTCCTGACGAAGGGAGAGGCGAAACGCGCGTCGAGGTGCTGGACGTTGTGGTCCGCCATCTGGGTATACAAATTGTGGCTCCCTGACTTCTCCCAGCTTTAACGGAAGCTCCTTGCTCCTTGCTCCTGATACTAGGTTGACACCAGTTTGATATATAATGTCTCTGAAATGTTGGGATTTGCTTTCTTGAATAATGCAATTTCATAAATATTGGAAAACAGTTTAACCTCTAACAGGAAGCTTTGTGCTGCTGATATTGGACTGTCATATATATTGTCTTTGAATGCTGTGATCTGCTTTCTTTGAATAATGCATTATCATGTAACTTGGAAAATAGTTTAACCTTACTATTGCTTCCGTCCATACGGTTTGGATTATAGATTTGGTTGCAATATGAAATGCAAGTTGCAGGTTGAATATTCAACCCTTTGAGCTACATTGGCACCTTACTATAGCTGTGTGAGATCATCGGATGTGTCTTTGTTCATTTATACCCAGGAATTTATATGTATACATGATATATTAATTATTGATATTATGGCTGTTCCACAACGCACCAGTTTTTTCATTGTATGGTTTTATGGGGTAGGGTTCTTTTAAATTTCTGTGTACACCAGCATCTAATAAAGAAATATTGTATTTTGAATATGATGGAATAAAATTTGATACTTTTTCTAATCATGATGGATACTTTATGAATTATTGAAAAACCTCTATTTGCAGAAACACTTTTTTCGGTCCTCATGACTCTCTGCCCGCTCCGGCGATGTCCTTAGTCGGTGGCAGGCTCTCCCACTTTGGTGACGCTTGGTTTCAACACGTCTCCGATCAGTGGGTGAGAGATATCATCTCCCACGGCTACAGGATAGAATTCTCTTCCAGCCCGCCAAACAGATTTTTTCTCTCAACTCCCCCCTGCTCCAAGGCCGCCGCCTTCTCACAGGCCGTGGCAGCCTTGCAGGCCAACGGAGTAATTGTACCAGTTCCCGCCCGGGAACGGTTCAGAGGTTTCTACTCAAATCTCTTCCTAGTTCCCAAAAAGGACGGTACCTTCCGGCTCATCCTGGATCTCAAGCTTCTCAACAAGCATGTTCAGGTGCGGCACTTTCGCATGGAGTCTCTGCGATCAGTCATTGCCTCAATGACCCAAGGGGATTTCCTGGCATCCATCGACATCAGAGATGCCTATCTGCATGTGCCAATTGCAGTTTCACACCAGCGTTGGCTACGTTTTGCAATCGGAGAAGATCATTTCCAATTCGTGGCTCTCCCCTTCGGGTTAGCCACAGCCCCTCGGGTATTCACCAAGGTCATGGCAGCAGTGATTGCGGTTCTGCACCTCCAGGGGTTGGCAGTGATTCCTTACCTGGACGACCTTCTAGTCAAGGCTTCATCCAGCGTAGACTGTCAGTGGAGTGTCTCGCTCACTCTCGCCACTCTAGCCCAATTCGGGTGGCTGGTCAATCTGCCCAAATCCACTCTAACTCCGACCCAGAGTCTCACGTACCTAGGGATGCAGTTCGAGACTTTGCCGGCACTTGTGAAGTTGCCCTTAGTCAAACAGCAGTCCCTCCAGCTAGCGGTGCGCTCTCTGCTGAGGCCCCGCCGTTATACTCTCAGGCGTTTGATGCAGGTGCTGGGTCAAATAGTGGCGTCCATGGAGGCTGTTCCCTTTGCCCAGTTCCATCTGCGCCCCCTGCAGCTGGACATTCTCCGCTGTTGGGACAAGCGGCCTTCCTCCTTACACAGGTTAGTGGCTCTGTCGCCACAGACCAGGAGCTCTCTTCAGTGGTGGCTTTGGCCCCTGTCCCTGTCCCAGGGGCGCTCCTTCCTGACCCCGTCCTGGGTGATTCTCACCACGGATGCCAGTCTATCCGGCTGGGGAGCGGTATGTCTCCACCACAGAGCGCAGGGCACTTGGACTCCGTCCGAGTCAGCCCTTTCAATCAATGTGCTGGAAACCAGAGCCGTGCTTCTAGCTCTCCTAGCTTTTCACCACCTGTTGGCGGGCAGGCACATTCGAGTTCAGTCAGAGAACGCGACAGCGGTTGCCTACATCAATCACCAAGGCGGGACACGCAGCCGCCTGGCAATGTTGGAGGTACAACGCATCCTTCAATGGGCGGAGGACTCCAAGTCCACCATATCCGCAGTCCACATCCCTGGCGTGGAAAACTGGGAGGCAGATTATCTCAGCCGTCAAACCGTGGACGGTGGCGAGTGGTCCCTGCACCCGGCAGTGTTTCAGTCAATCTGCCGCAAATGGGGCACTCCGGACGTGGACCTAATGGCATCCCGTCACAACAACAAAGTTCCTGTTTACGTGGCTCGCTCCCACGATCCTCAGGCATTCGCCGCGGACACTCTGGTTCAAGACTGTTCTCAGTTTCGTCTGTCCTACGTATTTCCCCCTCTAGCTCTCTTGCCCAGAGTCCTGCGCAAGATCAGAATGGAGGGCTGTCGAGTCATCCTCATTGCACCGGACTGGCCCAGGCGAGCTTGGTATCCAGACCTGCTCCATCTGTTCGTAGAGATGCCGTGGCATCTCCCCGACCGTCCAGACCTACTCTCGCAAGGTCCGTTTTTCCGCCCGAATTCTGCGGCTCTCAAATTGACGGCGTGGCTCTTGAGTCCTGGATTTTGACAGCTTCTGGTATTCCTCCTGAAGTCATCTCCACTATGACTCGGGCCCGTAAGTCTTCCTCCGCTAAGATCTATCACAGGACTTTGAAAATTTTCCTGTCCTGGTGTCGCTCTACCGGCCATCCTCCTTGGCAATTCTCCTTGCCGACCCTTCTGTCTTTTCTACAGTCCGGTCTGCAGCTAGGACTGTCCCTCAACTCTCTCAAGGGACAAGTCTCAGCTCTGTCAGTTCTGTTCCAGCGGCGTCTCGCTCGGCTGGCTCAGGTCCGCACCTTCATGCAAGGCGCGTCTCACATCATTCCGCCTTACCGGCGGCCCTTGGATCCCTGGGACCTTAACTTGGTTCTCACGGTTTTGCAGAAATCCCCCTTTGAGCCTCTTAGGGAGGTTTCTTTGTATCGTTTTTTACAGAAAGTGGCCTTTCTGGTGGCCATAAGTTCCCTCAGGAGAGTCTCTGATTTTGCTGCGCTCTCTTCGGAGTCACCTTTTTTAGTTTTCCATCAAGACAAGGTGGTTCTCCGTCCGAATCCGGACTTTCTTCCTAAGGTGGTCTCTCCTTTCCACCTTAACCAGGACATTACCTTACCTTCCTTTTGTCCGGCTCCTGTTCATCGCTTTGAAAAAGCGCTGCATACTCTGGATCTGGTGCGTGCTCTCCGGATCTATGCTGCACTTAGGCGGTGCACTTCTCTTTTTGTGCTAACCACAGGTCGGCGCAAGGGCCTTTCTGCTTCTAAGCCGACCTTAGCCCGTTGGATTAGATCGACCATTTCGGACGCCTACCAGAGTACTCAGGTGCCTCCCCCGCCGGGGATCAAGGCACATTCGACCAGAGCTGTCGGTGCCTCTTGGGCTTTCAGGCACCAGGCTATGGCTCAACAAGTCTGTCAGGCTGCCACTTGGACTAGCCTGCACACCTTTTCGAAGCACTACCAAGTGCATGCTCATGCGAGCTTGGGCAGACGCATCCTTCAGGCGGCTGTCGCCCATTTGTGAAGTTAGGTTCTGCCTACTTCTTAGTTTTTCTGTTTATTTCCCACCCAGGGACTGCTTTGGAACGTCCCATGGTCTGGGTCTCCCAAAGGAATGATAAAGAAAAAGAGAATTTTGTTTACTTACCGTAAATTCTTTTTCTTATAGTTCCGTATTGGGAGACCCAGCACCCTCCCTGTTGCCTGTTGCCAAATTCTTGTTCCGCGTGTTATCACCGGCTGTTGTCGTGGACAGAGTCTCCGGTTGTTCCGGCTCTTGTTCTGTTCTACTTGTGGGTGGCTATTCTCCTTCAGCTTTTGCACTAAACTGGCTGGGTCTGCTCACCAGGGGGTGTATAAGCTCAGAGGGAGGAGCTACACTTTTAAGGGTATAACTTTGTCTGTCCTCCGGAGGCAGAAGCTAAACACCCATGTTCTGGGTCTCCCAATACGGAACTATAAGAAAAAGAATTTAAGGTAAGTAAACAAAATTCTCTTTTTTGATGATTCTCATTGACTTCAATGTTAGCAAAACGCTGCCAAAATGGCAAAAACAATTGACATGCTGCTTCTTCAAACGCAGTTTTTGACATATTTTAGGCAACTAAAACGCAGCATTTTAAACAGCATCGTGCGCACAAGAAAGCCCTATTTCCCATAGACTTTGCCTGGAAATCCAAACGCATGCAATTTTGCATTAAAACGCTGCAGCTCAAAACGCTCCGGAAACGCATGAAAAAACGCAACGTGCGCACACAGCCTAAAGGTGAATATGCAGAGAAACAAAAAGCCAGTAAAAGAAAAAGGGTGCAAAATGTGAAATGAAATCCAATTGCAGAAATGATTTGTGGCCCTACTATAATCATTTATTAAACAAAAAAGTGCCTTCAAAAGTGACCAACCCCACTATGTCTTTAGCAATCTCATCTTTATAGCATTAATGACAATAAAATGAGATTGTTTCAAAGAAGCAAATGTTTAAAGTCCAAATGTTATTTATAGTGCAATTCCTGGAAATATAGAGTTGGAACAAAATAATCACTTGTTAGGAGAAATCATTTGTAGATTACTTATTAATCACATGAAAGCTATTATATAATATTTTGTACACCATGCTACTGTATGACATCAGTCATAAAAATGAAAGTTATGATACAGGAAAATAAAACAGAGTTTAATGCTCATACTTTGTAAGGCCTCTGTCACACTCACATGAAAATCACGCAAGTGCTGCGAGACACGTATTTTCCTTGCATGTTGCGTTTGGTAAGTACGTGTCTCTGGTACGTGCAGGCCACGTGTGTTCTCCGTGTGCTATCCGCGATAACACACAGAGAACCGGTAATTTACATACTCACGTGGTCCTTGCTGCTGTCCAAGGTACTGATCTTCGGCTCCAGCCATGCCCACTCCCCGCTGATGATGCTTCCGGCCGAGCGGAGGGGCGTAGATCAGCGCCCATGACATCACGCCCACCTCCTTAACATGCTCATAATGAGCGGCGGACGGCAGCAACTGTTTACAGCGGAAGATTCTGTAGGGCTGAAGGAGGTGAGTATTTGTTTTTGTTATTTTAAAATAATGACGCGCGTGTCACATGGGACCGCATCCACACTACATCCGTGTGGTACGGGTGCGGGCCGTGTGACACCCGTGCTGCCGGAGAAAAACGGACATGCCACCGTGTGGAGCACACGGGCACATGTACAATCCACACGGACACACGTTCCGTGTGGATTAACGTTAATGTGCCATAGGATAACATTGGTGTACGGGTGTACGTGTCTCCGGTACATGAAAAAACTGCCAAACACGTACCAGAGGCACGAACGTGTGACAGAGGCCTCAGGTAAACCATGGTAAAATTAGCACTGAGACATCAGGTGAAGAGAGAGCCATGTTCATGCCCTATCCTTAGGCTCAAACTCATAAGTCTTATGGAACACTTTTTCGGGGCTGCTCCTCAATGAGATTGACCAGCCAAGTTATGTAATCCAACGCTCACATTTCCATTTGGATATTCAGTATATTTGTTCCATTTTGAGGAACAGACAAATGGAATTAAAGGGGTTGCCCACTACTTTACACATCCCTTTCATGTGAATTAACTGCCATAGGTAAGCATTTCACTAAATACTTTGCTTTGCCAAATCCTGTTGTAATTAAAAATAACCAAATATGAAGCATGCATTACGACTGAGAAATCTTAAAAATTAGTCTAGGGCCCCCTTCACACGTCCGTGAAGATCATGCACGTGTACCACCCAGCGATCGGCTGCAGCCGAGCCGCTCGGATCCGGGCTCGTTTGTGGGTGGCTCGAGCGCCTCCGGACCTGGGGTCACTTCGCTCTGAAAGGGGCTGGTGCTTTGAAGGGGTTAGGTTTATGGCCGGAGCCATGGTTGTGGGTTAAGTTCGTGACGCCACCCACGGGTTGTGGTGATTGTGGACACCACCGCTGCTGTTTACTAGGGACCCCGGGGGAGAGGTTGCGCAGCAAAGTTGTTAACCCCTCCGTGAGTAGGGGTGATGGCCCCGGGACCCGATTGGGATGGTATGTCGGTGCTTGGCGGTGCAGGGCGGTGTGCGGCCCGAGGGCACAGTTGTACTCACTATGATTGATGCACAAGAGTCTCTGGTAAACCAAGATGATGGTGGTCTCTGCCTTTCTCCTGGACCTTGTACTGTAGCTCTGGGCTGCCTGTGCTTCAGCAACGGGAGCCCGCTCCCCAGCGTTGTGTATGTTGATAAAGCCCGTTTGCCCGCAGACGCTGGCCCGTGGGATCTCTCTTTCTGTGCGGTGGATTTCTATCCTCCTCTGTGGCCTGTTGACTTCAGTCGGGACTTGGGTGGGAAAGGACCAAAAGTCCAGACCTCAATCACTTAATTGACTTGGTCCGGTAGTTTCGGGACCTAGTTTCAGGGTCTGAGTACCCCCTTTTTGCTCCGGTTTCCAGTCGGTTCCCCGGTTCGGTACCGGCGAGCCACTACCCTGTCCTGGTCCCTTACGGTTTCACTGAGCCATTTTCCCGGCTCCTGCAGGCTGAAGCCACCGTATGCCTTCTAGCCAGAGGTGGCTGGCCTCCGACTGAGACACCTGTTATTGTTAGACTGCGGCAGACCTGGGCACAGGTCTGCCTCTGCACTTGAACCTCACTCCTCCTCTCCTCAAACTAATCTCAGACTAACTTGTTTTTCCTGCCTCAGGGTGTGTGAACTCCTCGGTGTGCGTGTCCAACCACCTGGTGTGTTCATCAAACCCTGAGAGAGGTGACTAGGGTTTTAAGGTTGGCTGGTGACACCTTTTTAGGGGACGGGTGTTGTGCAAGGGCCTACCTGTGACTACCTGGCTAGTCCAGGGCATCACATTCCCCCTTGGTTTAATACAGACCGTCCGCGGGCTGTCCGACCACCACCGGTTTATTTATTTTTAAACTGGAAAAGATAAAAGGAAAAACATATACAAGTATAATAAACGTTTTACATTTCAAGTAGGTTGGTTAATCATCCCTTACGGGAGGCATTTTGCTTAAACGTTGCAAAAAAAACCAAAACAACATTTTTTATTAAACGGGAACGGGACCGGGTCCTTTCATTTGCCCACCCAAGCAAACCTACACATTGATGCTGCCTCTAAGAACAGGTCAGCACCCCTTTTTCCCCAGTCCAGGAATCGGGTTCAGGTCCAGGTATTGCCCACTACGGGCCGGGTACAAAGTTCCATACCCGGCAGTCTCTCAGAGGCCCCACGACCAGGGGACCCCTGGCTCCGGAGGGTAGTCACCGGTTGCCATGGTGACGGGACCCCGGCCTACTCCACCGCAGGCCCTTCCTCCAACCAGCCTCTCCGGAGACCGTAGGCATGCAAGGGTTGTTCTGGGGCTATTTACAAAGCCCAAAATTTATTGGGTGGCCTGCACGTTCTCGGCTTTATAAAAAAGAGCAAGTTGTGATATATTATTCATATTAAGACACTAGAATAGGGTCAATCATGATAAATAGGACTTAAATGATTATGGGCAAAAATCGCAGGACAAGTTAGAGAAAAAAGAGGAGAAAAAAGCGATCATAAAAGCCCAAAAGACCAACAGACAAGAATTACAGTACAATGTACTTTTTATTAGTATTTTATTATGTATTTTTCATATAAATACAACAAGTGTAAGTGTGGGCAGAAAAAACATACGCCAATGTATACATACAGCGGGATATATCATAGTTTGTCAATACAATTCATTACATAAGGCTGCACATTCCTGCAACTTGCATGAAATATTCAAAGGGAGGACTCTAGTACCTGTACATACAAGGCACTCCAATTAATATCATGTACATATACAAATCCAATAGCACGGTCCTTATGATGTGTATATATATGCCAAGGATACATAGATAACCATATATTTTATATTGGAGAACCTAAAAGCATGTAAAAGTACAGAGTCCCCCATCTCATTCATGGTTACAACTCATGGTTCATAAAGCAGTCATTTTACGGGACGCCACTAGGTGTCACTATAACCATGTGAGTGTATATAACTCTCACCTGGTTAGTAGTAGCTCCCTATCTAACACCTATCTAACCTATCTGATGGTGATAAGGCTCCCGACACGTGTTTCAGTTCACTACCTTCGTCAGGGGGCGTCCCCTGACGAAGGTAGTGAACTGAAACACGTGTCGGGAGCCTTATCCCCATCAGCGGGAATCTACTCATTGTAAGTAAATAGATTGTTTTTTATGGCTGCTCTTCTGTGTATTATCTAGCGGTTAGCTCGGTCCATATTGACTGATCGTATCTATTGATGCAAATACGCTTAGTGTTAGATAGGGAGCTACTACTAACCAGGTGAGAGTTATATACACTCACATGGTTATACTGACACCTAGTGGCGTCCCGTAAAATGACTGCTTTATGAACCATGAGTTGTAACCATGAATGAGATGGGGGACTCTGTACTTTTACATGCTTTTAGGTTCTCCAATATAAAATATATGGTTATCTATGTATCCTTGGCATATATATACACATCATAAGGACCGTGCTATTGGATTTGTATATGTACATGATATTAATTGGAGTGCCTTGTACTAGGTACTAGAGTCCTCCCTTTGAATATTTCATACAAGTTGCAGGAATGTGCAGCCTTATGTAATGAATTGTATTGACAAACTATGATATATCCCGCTGTATGTATACATTGGCGTATGTTTTTTCTGCCCACACTTACACTTGTTGTATTTATATGAAAAATACATAATAAAATACTAATAAAAAGTACATTGTACTGTAATTCTTGTCTGTTGGTCTTTTGGGCTTTTATGATCGCTTTTTTCTCCTCTTTTTTTCTCTACGTTCTCGGCCTTGTCTATAGCATAAAACTTTAAAACAGGAACATAAAATTTTAAAACTTTCGGCGGGTTCCGGCTCCTTCAAGCCACTCCCGGGGCACGCACTGTCAAAGTGCCCGGGCAGCTCACAGTGCCGGCAAAATGGCACCACCACCCCCCCGACAGCAGACAGGGCTTCATCCTCCGAGGTGGATTCTGCTTCAGCCTCATACATTTCCAACGCATAGCAAACACGGTTGGAGAGGACCATCCGGTATCCATTCCCGCCGCATTGCAGGATATACGTGGCTGCCGGGGCGTCGACACCGAGGCTGCTCTTACCCATCTCCTCTGATTCCGAGCTGATGGTCGCAGGATCTTCCAAACCAGACTCCGGTCCCGTCGTGGCCGGGCGGGCTGCCGGGGCCGACATCCTTCTTGCGGCAGGCGGGTCGCCGCCAGCTGTCGCACGGGGAGTCACAACCGGAACCTCTGGATTCCCCGCTCCTGCGATAAGAGCGGGAGCTGCAGCTTCTTCTTCCTCGCCGGTGGCTTCCCCGACGGGCGCCGCCGCTCCAGCGGTCGGCGGGGGCCAGCATCAGGCTTGAGAGCAGACATCCTCCATCTGCTCCCCCTTGGTCTTTTCGCGGCACGCTTCTTCTGCTCGGCAGTTTCGCTTTTCGACTGTTCGCTTTGCTGCACGGCTGAGTTCCCAGGGGGCGGGGCTTCAATTATCGCGCTTTTTTCGCGGTGAAGAAGGCTTTGGCGGGAATCTTTGCGCCAGAAGATGGCGGCAAGATGGCGGATTCTGAAATTTTTCAACGGGTCACCGCTGACTTCCACTTCAAGGCGCACTTCACCAGGTAGGTGATTAGGCACAGTCATATGAAAAAGTTTGGTCACCCCTATTAATGTTAACTTTTTTTCTTTATAACAATTTGGGTTTTTGCAACAGAAATTTCAGTTTCATATATCTAATAACTGATGGACTGAGTAATATTTCTGGATTGAAATGAAGTTTATTGTACTAACAGAAAATGTGCAATCCGCATTTAAACAAAATTTAACCGGTGCAAAAGTATGGGCACCTCAACATAAAAGTGACATTAATATTTTGTAGATCCTCCTTTTGCAAAAATAACAGCCTCTAATCGCTTCCTGTAGCTTTTAATGAGTTCCTGGATGAAGGTATATTTGACCATTCCTGTTTACAAAACAATTCCAGTTCAGTTAAGTTTGATGGTCGCCGAGCATGGACAGCACGCTTCAAATCATCCCACAGATGTTCAATGATATTCAGGTCTGGGGACTGGGATGGCCATTCCAGAACATTGTAATTGTTCCTCTGCCTGAGTAGATTTGGAGCGGTGTTTTGGATCATTGTCTTGCTGAAATATCCATCCCCTGTGTAACTTCACCTTTGTCACTAATTCTTGCACATTATCGTCAAGAATCTGCTGATACTGAGTTGAAACCATGCGACCCTCAACTTTAACAAGATTACCGGTGGCGGCATTGGCCACACAGCCCCAAAGCATGATGGAACCTCCACCAAATTTTACTGTGGGTAGCAAGTGCTTTTCTTGGAATGCCCTGTTTATTGCCTCCATGCATAACGCCTTTTTGTATGACCAAACAACTCAATCTTTGTTTCATCAGTCCACAGGACCTTCTTCCAAAATGTAACTGGCTTGTCCAAATGTGCTTTTGCATACCTCAGGCGACTCTTTTGTGGCGTGCTTTCAGAAACGGATTCTTTCGCATCACTTTCCCATACAGCTTCTCCTTGTGCAAAGTGCGCTGTATTGTTGACCGATGCACAGTGACACCATCTGCAGCAAGATGATGCTGCAAGTCTTTGGAGGTGGTCTGTGGATTGTCCTTGACTGTTGTCACCATTCTTCTCTGCCTTTCTGATATTTTTCTTGGCCTGCCACTTCTGGGCTTAACAAGAACTGTACCTGTGTTCTTCCATTTCCTTACTATGTTCCTCACAGTGGAAACTGACAGTTGAAATCTCTGAGACAACTTTTTGTATCCTTCCCCTGAACAACTATGTTGAATAATCTTTGTTTTCAGATCATTTGAGAGTTGTTTTGAGGAGCCCATGATGCCACTCTTCATAGGAGATTCAAATAGGAGAACTACTTGCAAGTGGCCACCTTAAATACATTTTCTCATGATTGGATACACCTGCCTATGAAGTTCAAAGCTCAATGAGGTTACAAAACCAATTTAGTGCTTCAGTAAAGCCTGCTTTACATGTTATGATTTCGCATACGAAATCGTATGCGATCGTAACTGCCCCCATCGTATGTGCGGCACGTTCAATTTTGTTGAATGTGCCACACAAACGATTAACCCCCGTCACACGTACTTACCCGTCCATACGACCTCGATGTGGGCGGCGAACGTCCACTTCCTGGAGTGGGAGGGACGTTCGGCGCCACATTGACGTCACGCGGCAGCCGGCCAATCAAAGCGGAGGGGCGGAGATGAGCGGGACGAAAACATCCCGCCCACCTCCTTCCTTCCGCATTGCCGGCCAGGAGCCGCAGGACGTAGGTAAGATCTGTTCAGTCGGTTCCCCGGTTCGGTAGCCGCGGGCCACTACTGGCTGGCTCCGACCCAGACACCTGTTGTTAGACTGCGGCAGACCTTGGCACAGGTCTGCCGCTGCACTTGAACCTCACTCCTCCTCTCCTCAAACTAATCTCAGACTAACTTGTTTTTCCTGCCTCAGGTCCTGTGAACTCCTCGGTGGGCGTGTCCAACCACCTGGGCACGCCCCCTGGTGTGCTCATCAAACTTTGAGGGAGGTGACTAGGGTTTTAAGGTTGGCTGGTGACACTTTTTTAGGGGACGGGTGTTGTGCAAGGGTCTACCTGTGACTACCTGGCTAGTCCAGGGAGTCACACACGTGTCATGTGGAACGTTTTTTATATTCGTGTTGCGTTTATGATATCCGTGTTTATGTTCCTTGTGTAATCCGTTTGTCGTCCGTATATACATATGCAATGTACGTCTGTGCGTGTGTTACGTCCGTATGTCATTCGTGTGTCGTCCGTATTTTATCCGTATGACCAATACGTGTAGTAGTAATCATGCTGTAATCAAAGGTCTTAATTTGTCCTAGGTGTGTTAAAATGCTTTAAAATTAATTTATAAGGGCCCAGACACGTGTTTAAACTCCGCCTAGGTATACTGGTGTATGTGTTTGTCCTTGGTGTATGATAATGTTTTTATCCAATGAAGCATTAATATTTTTGAGCTGGCTGGTGTCACGTCGCTTTGGCGTTCATAGGCATATGCTTGATTATGAACCACCCAGGCGGAAAAGATTCCGCAGATGCGCTGTGCAGGATGCCCCATCTGTTCACCAAGTGTACCCCATCTTAAATGATGAGAGGTCGGCCTGGAAGACGTCCGGTAGATCTGAAGATGGTGGTTGAATTGCCTGAGACCTACACGCCCGGAGAGGATTGGGACGTCGCCAAGCCCAGTACAAGCAGATTCAGAAGTGTGTTGAAGAGAGTCTGAATCAGACCCGGGAATGGCAAGAAAGGAACTTTAACAAACAAGCAAAAGCAACCCCCTTTGCCCCTGGCGAGATTGTGTTAAAAAGAAAGAGAAAGCAGCACAAGTTAGATGATCAGTGGGAAAAGGAGCCATATCTGGTACAACCGTCCAACTTTGATAACCAAAAGACCTGCCTAATCAACAAGGATCAAGGGAGGACTAAGGCTTCGCTATCCCGAGACCATCTGAAATAGTGCCCAGAACCCTTAAGAGTGGCAGATGTACCTCAGCCCCGAACTTCAGTGGTGGAAAAAAGAAAGAGCGTGATCCATACTATTCTGGGTGATTTTCCAGCAGATTGGCCTATGCAGAATGGAGCAGTAATAGTCCCTGTGTTAACATTCCCACAACCTGTGTAAGAACCAGAACAGGAAAGGCTTACTGACACTGCACCCACTCCAGCACCCAGAGTAGCGCCGGTCCCCTTGCCACGCACACGTAGGGTCCTACCAGCCACGCCTAGCACTGAGGGCGAGGAACCTGTAGAGAGTGTTGCCATGCCACCAGAGGGGGATGAGGGTCCAAAGTTAAGGAGATCGACCCGTGTGAATTTCGGTCAGCCTCCACAGAGGTACATTGAAGAGTATTGAAAAATACCAGTAGTTTAACAATGCCATAGAACTGTTAGGTATCGGTGTTTTCGTTTATTGTTTTCCATAGTTTGTTATTTTTCATATAGAAATGTTAGTAAACAAATGCCTATTAACCACAGTTTTAATGAACAGAGTGAAAATAACCAGATTTGCTAGAAAATTGCTAAAATGTGTACACCCGGTACATGGACTCCGTTAAGTTTTATTATATAGTAAACATGGACCATGGTCACAGGACTGGCGTGATCAACACAAACTTATGTATTGTATATAGTTGCACCTCATGTGCCCACCAGAGTCGTCTAAGACAACGTCCGGGACCTTAACCTGGTCACAGACCCACCATAGGTTTCCAGGGGTTCAGGTTGTTTGGGTGGCGGGTTAACAGGATCTGGGACATTGGGACTGGACTGTCGTGGATAGAGGCTGCAACGGAACAGGTTGAGTCTCCGCTACCACCAAAACCAGTAGCGTCCAACCGTTGAGAGATGAACTCTTTAAATTTGGTAATGTTTAAGAAAAGTGCCTCCCCTGCGTGGGATGAAAATACAAATAAAAATGTTAACTTTTTCTTACTTTCCAATAGTTAAAAAAAAAAATAATAATAACCCTCTGGTCTCCTGTAGCTTGGGGATGAGCTACGTTTAACCAAGGGGGAATGTGACGCCCTGGCCTATCAGATCTTCACAGGGTATTATGCAATCTGCCCTTCTGCATGATATCCATCTCCTCATCGGTTACGGGTCCCTAACCTTTGGTGTTGCTAAGAACAAGCTAATCAAACCCTAGGAACACTCTGCCCAACACCCACCAGACACACCAGTGGACAGCCTGAAGGGAATGGGGTTGGCCACTTGGGGGGTTGGTTAAGGGGAGGTCAGGAGTGTTAGGAGACAGTTAGTTGTAAAGTGACTTGAGAGAGAGGTCAGGAGCTGGGCTAGTACTAGGTGGCAGACGTTGGTCTGGGCCTGGTAGGAGCTTGAGCCCGGTCGCAGGGGATCGTGACAAGGGGCACGGACTGTTGAGGAGGACAGCCGGCGGCCTTGTGCCATTACCGGGCAGGGGCCAGGGCACGACGGGTACGTGGACCCTAGGCCAGGAAGTAGCTTCAGGCGTCCTGACAATTTACCCAACGAGGACGGAGCCTTCAAGATAGGACTTTCCCACTACATAGTCCAGAAAATCCCAAGCGTGAACCCTGAGAGCAAGCTCACTAGTTAGCCATACTGGTGAGCAGGACCCGACTAGTTTTATGCTAAAGGGACCAACTACAGACAAGAGGTGCCAAGGTTAAGGTCACAGGCTAACAAGCAACACCAACGGGCACGGGACCCAGGCGTGCTCCCTCCCTGCTACAGTGGGATCAAGAACTTTAGTTTACCACGACTGTCAGCGTCAGCGTTATTTCACTGAGTGAGTGCGCAATTAACCCTTACCGGCCCGACGGCACCACCCCGACACCATCACCGAGTCCTGGGGCATCCCCCTACCTGTGGAAGGGTTAAACACCTGGCTGCACACTCCATCGCCACCGGGTACTCCCAGCTCAGACATAGAATGGAGTTCCAAACGTTATTCCTTATTTGTTAGTAGTTTTTCGTTTGTGAACCCACCCCACTCACACCTATTGCCAATCCACATGATACGTATATATAGCCTGGGTCTCAGCTTCCCATACACGGTAAGTTTTTTAACTGCATGAGAGGACACACACAAGCTAGGGACCCCAACGTAGAGAAATACTTTGGCGTAGTGTTGTCTATTGCATTGATCAATTCAGTAGCTAAATTTCTCTTTATTCATATATTCATGGCAGTAATGCAGGTTCCATTTTTCCCATTTCTTTCTTACATATAGCTATTGAATTTTTCATGTCAGTATTCACACAGCAGTGTCTGCTATTACATGTATCCCCCTTGCATAGTCACTGGTGTGCATACCTTATCTCCATATAGTGATGTTTTTTTTTAGGTTTTTGCACTCAGTTCAGACATAGAATGGAGTTCCAAACATTATTCCTTATTTGTTAGTAGTTTTCCGTTTGTGAACCCACCCCACTCACACCTATTGCCAATCCACATGATAAGTATATATAGCCTGGGTCTCAGCTTCCCATACACGGTAAGTTTTTTAACTGCATGAGAGGACACACACAAGCTAGGGACCCCAACGTAGAGAAATACTTTGGCGTAGTGTTGGGGCTCTATTGCATTGATCTGTGAAGCCCCACAGGTGTTGTGTCGGTGCATTACCTTCAGGGACTCCACTCAGCTGGATCTGGTCACAGGTAGGAGATCTTCTTCTTGTCGTGACGCCACTCTCAGTATTGCGGTCAGTGGGGACCGCCACTGCAGGTTGAGGGACGCCTGGGGCTGATGGTGAGTGCAGTTAGTTGGAATAGCCTCCTGAGAGTGAGGCAAGCCCCAGGGCCCTGTGTAGGTGCGTAGTACCACAAGGCGCAGAATAACTCCACACAGGCAGAATGTCTTTCAGGGTTTTTACTCACTTCAGGTGGCAGGGTGAGTAACCCGGGCGTAGCTGGGATGAACCAGGCGGGAACCAGGTATCCTTCAGGCTGACTTCTGAGGGTGACTACTAACTCGCCTTCCTTAGCCCTTGGTGGTTTGGGGTGACCCCGACTTTTAGTCCCTATGGGGGTCACCCAGGGAAGTTGCTGAAGCCTCACTCCCCTTCGTTTGCCGTTTGCTTGTGGCCTGGACCAGCTCACTCCAGCTGCTTGCCTCCTGTGAGCTATGGGCCCTAACTGTGGCTACGTGGCTGCGGCTTTTGTGGTGTTGTGGCGTGGGCTTTGAGAGCCCCACACCGGCAGGTTTAGCAAAAGAAAGCTGGATCTATCTCCGCTTCGGGATCTGCCGCCCGTTTGGGCCTGGTACTCTCCAGCAGTCTCCTTACTTCCCACTCCGTGCTCTTCTCTCTAGCTGAGATGGGTTTCGGGTAGCACTCCTAGTTGACCGTTCTCCCCCGTCGGTAGCCACTGCGCGGACGCTGTCAGACTACAGCAGCCCAGGGGAAGGGGTCAGCTCTCCTCGGAGCTCCCTGGACTCTGCTCTGAACCGGCTCACATCTGGGACCTTCACTGCTGCTCCTGTCAGAGCCTCACTTTCCTGCTCCTCACTCTTCCACACTCTGCTGCAGACTCTAGACTGTTTACTCCTCCTTCTCTTTTCCCTTTTGTGCCTGCCTACGCCACCTAGCAACCAGACTCTCTTACCACACCCCTTGAGAGGAGATGGAGGCTTTTGGCCCCCTCCACTATTCCAGTGAAGGTGAAGGCTTTTCCCCCTCCTGGGATCCCCAGGGGTCCTCTCATGGGTACATGTGTGAGACCTGATCACTATGCGTCTGTGTACCACACCCCAGTCAGCCTTCTGGATTACCTGTATTGTACTGTCCCCAGCATGGGTGCAGTACTCAGTGGTGCCTGACCAGGTCAGGGGCGCCACATTCCCCCTTAGTTATCACCAGCACGTCCTCGGGCTGCAAGACAACATTTTAAAATGCATAAAACATTAAAACATGTTAAACATTTAAAAGCACCAGGTACCATACATCACCACCCTCCACCCACAAGTCCGTTAACCCACCCAAAACCCTTTCACGTTGGCCGCGGCTTCAGCCACTTCTGGCAGGATGTAGAGGCGGCTTACATGGGCTGGTGGTTTCAGGGTATACCTGGCCTGGTGGATCCGCGCCTTCAGCCTCTTCTGGCAGGATGCAGAGGCGGCCTCCACAGTTGGTGCTGACCAGGTACCCTCTTTGTGGTGGAGAGCCAGGCCCCATAAACAGGCATGCTCTCTGGTCGCAGGTGAGCCAAGGCCCTATATACGGACGGGCTCCTCCTGGTTGCAGACGAGCCAAGCCCCTAAACAGGCTGACTCTGGTGGCGGTGGTGCCCTCTGGTGTAACTATTTACACTGCGAGAGTTTGTGGCTATAGCCAGTTCATAGCCTTAAGGTTTATTTTCTCACAATAGTTTTTGTGGGCACATTCTTGAACTTTAAAACGTTGCAAAACAAACTTTCCAAACTGGTCAAAACTTGCTGTACTTTACTTAAACTTATGCAGACTCCTCTTCACCAGGGCTTGGGCCTGTAGGGCTGCGGCACCTGTTGGTTTCTTGACCTTTTTCCTCATCTGTAGTGGTCTCTTCATTAGGTCTTTGGTCTTTTCTTTCTTTATGGCTGTCTTTCCTTTCTTCTTTGGGACATGGCACTACATCTAGCGCATACCACCCTCTTTCTCCTTGGTGCATGGTGAACTGTACGGAGTCTCCCATCTTTAAGTTTCTGCCAGGGTGTCCTCTGGGCAGATTAGCTCTGACGTCTCTCCTATTGACAAAAATGCCTTCTTTGATACCAGGTGCTACGATGAACCCATATCCTGACTTGAGGCTGAAGTCCTCCACTACTCCTCTGCAAAGGGGTCCTCGGACCTGTGCTTTGGCTCTTCTCAGGAACCTTTTTTCTTGTAGGTCTCTGGCCGTGATGTCATCTCTCTGCTCTGGGGATGGCGGTGCAGGGGAAAACTGAGTTCTGCTGCGGCGCTGTGTCTTGCGGGCTGGATTCTGCGAAGTGCAGCTTACAAGCTCCCAGGTAGGGCGGTTGGGCAGGTCTTCTTCGTCAGCAGGAGGTGTCAGGTCTTCCTCGTCCCAGCGGGAATATGGCAGCATCTCCGGCTCTGGGACTAGCACTGCTGCTGGCTCCTGAGTCAGCTCCTCAGTTTCCTGGCCTCCTCTCCCCCTTAGTTCTTCTTGGCACTCCTTTGGTGGCAGTGCTGGGGATGGGCTTTCTTCAGCAGGCCCAGGCGGGGGACTCTTTGGCGTGGTTGCTGCAGGGGTTGCCGGAACCCTCTTGGGGGTGTGCAGAGGGAGCAGATACCGATCCACCATCTCTTGTGGGAACTGGGCCTCTAGGTCAGCCTTCAGCTTCCAGTATTCGGGGTCCTCTCCTATCAGGGACTTCCTAGCAGGGACCTCTTTGGACTGGGGAGCGGTGTCTGCTCTGGCCTTGCAGGCCGGGGTAAATGGTGATGCAATCTCTTTGCGGGCCGCGCCCTGTATGGCGGCGGCCTGGTCTTGGCGGGCCGCGCCCGGCATGGCGGCGGCCTGGTCTTGGCGGGCCGCGCCCGGCATGGCGGCGGCCTGGTCTTGGCGGGCCGCGCCCTGTTTGGCGGCGGCCTGGTCTTGGCGGGCCGCGCCCTGTATGGCGGCGGCCTGGATCGGCGTCGCAGCTGTGATGGGATCTGTGCAGGCTGGGCTGGGCGTCGCTGCAGGGACCGGGTCTTGGTGGGCCGAGCAGGGCATCGCTGCGGCGGCCGGGGCTTGGCGGGCCGCGCCTGGCGTGGCTGCGGCCTGGTTCAGCACCTCACTTGCGGCGCGGACGAGCGTTGCTGCGGCGGTGGGGTCTTGGCGGGCCGGGCCTAGCAGGGCGGCGGCCTGGGTCAGCGTTACGCCTGCGGCGCGGATGAGGGTCGCGGTGGCAGCCGGTTCTTTGCGGGCCGGGCAGGGCATCGCTGCGGCGGCCTGGGCTTGGCGGGCCGCACCTGGCGTGGCTGCGGCCTGGCTCAGCGTCGCCGCGCCGGGCGCCTCTTCAGGGACCGCGAGCGTGGCAGCAGGGGTCAGGGCATCCGGGCCGGCAGGGGTAATACTGGACTCACCCATCGGTGGCAGCATCGGGGTCTGAGTCGTCGCCGTCCGGTCTGGCACTCGTCGTGCGGTTCCCCTCTCATAGGCCTGAACCGCGGCAGCCATCTCCAGAAGTTCCATACGTTCTTCTCGGATCTGCTCCACGACCCGGGTCTCCAGTCGGTCGCAGAACTGGGCCAGCTCCCGATACCACCAGGCAGCGGAGCCCGGTTCTGGATTTCTGCGGTCAGACGCCATTTCTTCTGCGCCCTCTTCTGCACGACTCTCCAGCTGTGGACTCGCCGTTGCCTCTAATAGCAAGCTGTTCAGTTTCCGCTCTGCCTCTTTCAGCAGCTCCTCTCCCAGCAGCAGGCTTGTGGCTCCCTTTCTGTCCCGACGTCTCTGAACGCCTCCGCTCTCTTCACAAGCGAGGTCAGAACTCTGCAAGGGATCTCTGGGTAGCCACACCTCTTCGTGGGCGGTAACTTCTCCCAGCGCGGGCTGCTGTTGTTTTTCAGCGCGCTTTTCATGGTGGCAATATGGCGGCGCTTCCAATTTTTCAAGCGGACCGCCCAGGCACATGGTCACCTGTCTGAACAGGTCTAGTCCTTATCCTGTTCGTGACGCCAGATGTGAAGCCCCACAGGTGTTGTGTCGGTGCATTACCTTCAGGGACTCCACTCAGCTGGATCTGGTCACAGGTAGGAGATCTTCTTCTTGTCGTGACGCCACTCTCAGTATTGCGGTCAGTGGGGACCGCCACTGCAGGTTGAGGGACGCCTGGGGCTGATGGTGAGTGCAGTTAGTTGGAATAGCCTCCTGAGAGTGAGGCAAGCCCCAGGGCCCTGTGTAGGTGCGTAGTACCACAAGGCGCAGAATAACTCCACACAGGCAGAATGTCTTTCAGGGTTTTTACTCACTTCAGGTGGCAGGGTGAGTAACCCGGGCGTAGCTGGGATGAACCAGGCGGGAACCAGGTATCCTTCAGGCTGACTTCTGAGGGTGACTACTAACTCGCCTTCCTTAGCCCTTGGTGGTTTGGGGTGACCCCGACTTTTAGTCCCTATGGGGGTCACCCAGGGAAGTTGCTGAAGCCTCACTCCCCTTCGTTTGCCGTTTGCTTGTGGCCTGGACCAGCTCACTCCAGCTGCTTGCCTCCTGTGAGCTATGGGCCCTAACTGTGGCTACGTGGCTGCGGCTTTTGTGGTGTTGTGGCGTGGGCTTTGAGAGCCCCACACCGGCAGGTTTAGCAAAAGAAAGCTGGATCTATCTCCGCTTCGGGATCTGCCGCCCGTTTGGGCCTGGTACTCTCCAGCAGTCTCCTTACTTCCCACTCCGTGCTCTTCTCTCTAGCTGAGATGGGTTTCGGGTAGCACTCCTAGTTGACCGTTCTCCCCCGTCGGTAGCCACTGCGCGGACGCTGTCAGACTACAGCAGCCCAGGGGAAGGGGTCAGCTCTCCTCGGAGCTCCCTGGACTCTGCTCTGAACCGGCTCACATCTGGGACCTTCACTGCTGCTCCTGTCAGAGCCTCACTTTCCTGCTCCTCACTCTTCCACACTCTGCTGCAGACTCTAGACTGTTTACTCCTCCTTCTCTTTTCCCTTTTGTGCCTGCCTACGCCACCTAGCAACCAGACTCTCTTACCACACCCCTTGAGAGGAGATGGAGGCTTTTGGCCCCCTCCACTATTCCAGTGAAGGTGAAGGCTTTTCCCCCTCCTGGGATCCCCAGGGGTCCTCTCATGGGTACATGTGTGAGACCTGATCACTATGCGCCTGTGTACCACACCCCAGTCAGCCTTCTGGATTACCTGTATTGTACTGTCCCCAGCATGGGTGCAGTACTCAGTGGTGCCTGACCAGGTCAGGGGCGCCACAGATCAATTCAGTAGCTAAATTTCTCTTTATTCATATGTTCATGGCAGTAATGCAGGTTCTATTTTTCACATTTCATTCTCACATATAGCTATTGAATTTTTCATGTCAGTATTCACACAGCAGTTTCTGCTATTACATGTATCCCCCTTGCATAGTCACTGGTGTGCATACCTTATCTCCATATAGTGATGGTTTTTTTTTTAGGTTTTTGCACCCAGTTCAGACATAGAATGGAGTTCCAAATGTTATTCCTTATTTGTGGAAGGGTTAAACACCTGGCTGCCCACTCCATCGCCACCGGGTACTCCCAGCTGCAGCGGTGGTACTTCACCCTTACCACACACCCCGGGTGGCGTCATGAACTTTAACCAAACAGCCCCATGTAAATATTTCCCCCTTTTATTTAAGTGGCCACGCGACCCCGACCCCCGGGTCCGGAGACCCCTCGAGCCACCGCGGATCCGGATCCGAGCAGCCACGACTCCTGACGCGGGGGCGGCACTAAAACAAACCTTAACATTTTTGGCTATATGAATAGGCTTTTTCTGGCCACTCTTCCATAAAGGCCAGCTCTATTGAGTGTACGGCTTATTATGAGTGTATGGACAGTTACTCCAGTCTCTGTTTGGGAACGCTGCAGCTTCTTCAGGGTTACGTTTGGTCTCTGTCCCTTCATTATGCTGCTCCGAGAAAAAAAACTGGTGACAGATTCTTTTTAAAGGGTTATCTCTATTTCAGCCTTTTATGGCTAAGACAGAAATAATTGCTTCTAGGTGCCAGCCACCGGGGTCTGTGAAAGCAGCAGAGCACCACTAATATACGTAAAAGGAGTTACAGAAACTAGCTTTACTATGCAGTACTGTACTGTAGATCCTATTAATTTCAATGGATGTATAACTGTATTGTAGCTGTACTTGGTTGTTCTCATAGTCCTTGTAAACAGCTCAGCAGGGGTAGAATTAATTAAAAAATAACATTTAAAGGGAACCTGTCATCAGAAATTTAGCTTTAAACCTAAAAGTTTCCCCCTCTGGAGCTTGTGGGCTGCATTCTAGCAAGGTTCCTGTACTTTTTGTGCCCCTTTTGAAACCAAATTAAACACTTTATAAAGGGACAGCAACGGACGCCAGAGAGCCCGCCCCCATGGATAATTTACAAGAATTGCACAGAAAAAGGTACAACTTTATAAAGTGTTTAATTTGGTTTCAAAGGGGACACAAAAAGTACAGGAACCTTGCTAGAATGCAGCCCAGGAGCTGCAGAGGGGGAAACTTTTAGGTTGAAAGCTAAATTTCTGATGACAGGTTCCCTTTAAGGCTGGAGTCACACTTGTGAGAGACTCGCGCGAGTCTCGCATCGCATCACCCGGCACGGCCTGATGCTCTCCGGACAGGCGCTTCTCAGCTGCATAGAAATACATGCTGCCATCCCGCTCCTGTCTGGGGAGTGTGCGGCCATGCCGGGTGATGCGATGCGAGAATAGCGCAAGTCTCTCACAAGTGTGATTCTGGCCTAATAAGAAAGTTAAAGCGATGCAAATTTAATCAACCTCCAAAAATGCTTTCACATATACCACCAATTTCACATATTGCTGTATTAAACAAAAAAACCAAACAGCAAGGTGCAGAATGAGACAATATGTTACTTAAATAAATAGGGACATATGTGAAAGCATTTTTGGGAGTTGATTGCATTTTTGACAAACAGATGTTTGTTTGTTGGTTTGCCAATTAGGTAATTGTATGTGACCATTGGTCTGTTTTTATAACTTTCTTAGTAAAGGTTATGTTTTAATTAATTCTACCCCTGCTGATCTGTTTACACTGCCTTTTGGTAGATTTATTCACTCTGCTGAATTGTTCTCATAGTCCGGCCTCTAATGGCCAGTACCTATAAGCAGTTATTCCTGTCTTGGCAGGAGCTACACAGAACAGGCCCCTATGCAAGAACAATACATAGGCCCTCTGCAGTCCAATCACTTATCACATTGCACAATTCCACCTGCTTTGGAGGTGCTTGTGGACCTTCTTGCCTCTTGTGACCCTCTGCAGATGAAGGGATTGTGTGGCGCTCTGAGGCTCCAGTTACCACAGAGTATTGCACCTGATTTAAGTTGTAGTGCTGCACCCGGATCCAGAGGAGGTCGGTACCGGTTTCACCACTTACACACTCAAATACAAAACCAGGTTTCCCTCCCCAATGGGGACCAGGCTAGGGTAGGGTCATAAGATAGCCTTGAAACATGGGGGGCACCACAAACTAGTGACAGGGACCCGGGGGAGTTAGGAGCCAACACAACAGTTTAGGAAGAGGTCTCCGGCAGGAGAGGACAGGAGCAGATGTGGCTTGCCGGTGCTCTGGTGGGACACAGGAGTTCAAGCGGTTGCCAAAGGGAGAGCTTCATTGCTCTCTCGGAACCGGCACCACGCAGGGTGCAGGACCCTAGGGAAGACCATTCTCCAAGTTGTTTTTCCAGATTCTGCCAGGACGGGGAGGTTTCAAGCTTCCCTGGCCACACAGAGCCCTAAGGGTGGCTTTACACGCTACGAGATCGCTACAGCGATCTCGTTTGGGTCACAGATTTTGTGACGCACATCCGGCCGCTGTAGCGATCTCGTTGTGTGTGACTCCTAGGAGCGATTTTGGATCGTTGCAAAAACGTCCAAAATCGTTCCTCATTGACATGGGGGTCCTCTCCCAATTATCGCTGCTGTCGCTTGGGCGAAGTTGATCCTCGTTCCTGCGGCAGCACACATCGCTACGTGTGACACCGCAGGAACGAGGAACATCTCCTTACCTGCCACACGCCAGCAATGAGGAAGAAAGAAGGTGGGCGGGATGTTCGTCCCACTCATCTCCGCCCCTCCGCTTTGATTGGGCGGCCGCTTAGTGACGTCACTGTGACGCCGAGCGAACCGCCCCCTTAGAAAGGAGGCGGTTTACCGGTCACAGCGACGTCGCCGAGCAGGTAAGTACGTGTGACGCTGCCGTAGCGATAATGTTCGCTACGGCAGCGATCTTCACATATCGGCATAACGATAGGGGCGGGTGCTATCACGCTCACCATCGCTAGCATCGGCTAGCGATGTCGCAGCGTGTAAAGCCCGCTTAAAGCACAGTGTCAGATATAATCCGGGGCCTTGGACTGCACCAGGCCCCAGTGTGGAGCAGCGGCACCTGCAAATAGTACTACTACTCGAGACGAACTGGTGTCCCCAAGTAGCTTTAAGCCACGGGGATCCAACACACATGGTACTAGGAGGAAGAGACACCGAGCACCACACCGGACTGACCTTCATGTCAATTGTTTTTGCCATTTGGGTTTTGTACTGCAAAGTTGAGTTTTTGACCAAAGTTCTGCAACAAAAAGGCTGCAGTTTGAACTGCATAGTGCGGACAAGAAACCCAACTTCCCATAGACTTTGCTTGAAAAGCAGAACACAACCATATTGGCATTAAACGCTGCAGTTGAAAAAGCAGCAAAAAAGCAGGTAAAAAGCAACGTGCGGACATAGCCTTCAAGACATTTCTAGCATTTTACATGCTTTTTTGATGCTAAACGCATGTGTCACGCTCCCCGGGTCCTCTGCTCCGCTCCCCGGGTCCTCTGCTCCGCTCCCCGGCTCACCTGCCACGCTCCCCGCTCCCCAGCCTCCAGTGCCCGCGCTTCCCAGGCCTCCTGGTCCCCGCTCCCGGCGCCCGTCGGCTTCCCAGTCCCTGGCCGGCTCTGCTGCGTCCTCCTCTCAGCTTCCTGCCCTGGCTTCTGGCACCCGGGCCGCGCGCATGCGCATTAGGGCGCGCGCGCGGTCACTGACCCTTTCTTAAAGGGCCAGTGTCCACTGACAGGAAATGATGCATACAGGTACAGGGTATAAAGGGGGTTAATGTCCAAGGGAGCGGGGCCTGTTCTTCGTGTTTTCCCAAGCTAGGAGTCAGGTCTCCTTGTGTTCTGTGAGATACTTACCTCTCTGTCTTCTAGAGCCGATCCTGCATCGCCATCCGGTCCTGCTGTATCTCGAACCCCGAACGCTGCCCATCTGCCATCCTGACAGTCCGTACCATCTCGGTTCCCTGCGGTGACCCGTCATCTCGCTCCAACGGTTCCGGCACCCGCCTGACATCATCACGGCTTCCGAACCTGAGCTCCGTCACCCGGACCACCATCAGTGACCTCGTGGTCCCAGGGACTTCTCCATTGTGTTCCAGTGCACGGACTGTCCTGCTACCTAAAGTGCTCCGGCTACCGGACTCCTTTCCCTCATCGGGGAGTTCGGCCCAGTGGATCCACCTCCCGGGTCTGCCCGTCCATCTGGCCCTAACAGCATGCTTTTTTGTCAAAATCAAAGCATACGTTTTTGGCATTACAGCGAGGTCAAGAGGTGTACATTTGCCCACACATCCATTCCGACTTTAAAAAATAAGTCAAACAATACTTTAACTTTATTTTGAGCATAATTATTAAATCTCATTAATCATTTACAGTAAATTATCATTATTGTGTATGATTTAAGGGTTTGTTTTTTTTCCATTTTTTACTACTGTTTGAATTTTCAAACTTTATTTAGTTGTGTATTTGTATTGAAAACGCATCTCAATTTAAGCACTGAATATGCATGTAAAACGCGGTCAAAACGCAGCAAAAATGCTATAAAAACGATTGCGTATTTCCTGCATTTATGTGGTCAAAACCAAATTTGACAATGACAAATTCTGCCAGAGGATGCGTTCATTTCTGCAAGTTACTGAACGCAACGTGCGCACATAGCCTAAAGGGGGCTTTACACGCTGCAATATCGCTAATGATTTATCGTCGGGGTCACGTCGTTAGTGACGCACATCCGGCGTTCTTAGCGACATCGCAGCGTGTGACACTTACGAGCGATCTTAAACGATCGCAAAGCAGCCAAAAATCGTTGCTTTTGGAGAGGTCGTCCTAAAACCAAATATCATTGCCTGTTTATTAGCGATGTTGTCTGTCGTTCCTGCGGCAGCACACATCGCTATGTGTGACACCGCAGGAGCAATGCGGAAGGAAGGAGGTGGGCGGGATGTTACGTCCCGCTCATCTCCCCCCCCTCCGCTTCTATTGGCCTGCTGCTTAGTGACGTCGCAGGGACGTCGTGGTGACGCTGAACGCATCTCCCCCTGGAAGGAGGTATCATTCGGCAGTCACAGCAACGCGCCGACCATGTATGTGCGTGTGAAGCTGCCGTAGCGATAATGTTCGCTATGGCAGAGATCACCAGATATCACATATACGACGGGGGCGGGTGCTATCGCGCTCGACATCGCTCGCCGATGCCAGCGATGTTGCAGCGTGTAAAGCCCGCTTAAGTCCTGAATATTTTCTTTAAGAAGCTCAAACAACTGTTTGATCACTTCACATGACCAGCTCAGTAGCACTTTTTTTTCTTTGGTAAATGTAGTTTTCAATATTACATTTTCCCCTACTTTGATACTAAGAGGCTTTTCTCAGCTTTCTCATACATGGGGTTACTTTTTTTTTTTTAGCTTTCTCATATGCAGTAACTGCAATACCATTTTGATCATATACTGTAGATACATAAATATGTGGGAAGCGAGGGTGATTCAAGTTTATGTAATCACCTCACACAATGAGAATAGTAAAAGGCTACAATAATTCAAAGGGGTGGTCTGAATGTCAAAGGAATTTCCATCTAAATCCCTAGCTATTTAGTGCCATAATTTAAACTAATTTCTGACATGGCTGCATTAAAACTGTCCTACCCTTCCCTGACTACACTATCTAACTGATATTGATTTGTTCCCCACGTCCTGTCTGATGAGGTTTCATTGGAGAATCCCAGTGCATGCTGGGACATGTGGCACCCCTGACCTCGTCAGGCACCACTGAGTACTGCACCCATGCTGGGACAGTACTTCCAGGTAATCCTAAAGGCCAGAATGAGGTGTGTACGCACAGACACATAGCCACCAGGTCTCCCACATCAGTAGATGGGACCCTTGGGCAGTCTCTGGAGGAGGCTGGCCTTCAATTCTTGTCAAGGGGTGTAGTGGAGAGGCTGGGAGCTAGAATGCAGAGGCTTCCAGGAAAGTAGGAGAGTCAGTCTGGTGGTGCGCGGCAGTCGCGAGGTGGATCCGCACGCTGCCACTAGTCAGACCCTGCACGTGTGGTAGCCGTTAGTGGGGGAGAACGGTCACTTGGTGGAGGACGCAGAGAGAGAAGGTGCCCCTGCTGACTAGGCACGTACTTGGAACAGGTCCCTAGAGCAGACTCCAGTTTAACTATCTGCTAAGCCTGGCCGGTGAGGGGAACTACAAGTACCTCACCAACCTCAAAGAGTCCGAGCCTCAGCAGCAACGCAGGGACCCATAAGGAGACAGAGCCTGGAGCCATCTCACCTGGTCCATGCTGCCGGCAAATGGACCAAACACAGGGGAGGAAAAGCAGTAGCGACTCCCTGGATAGACCCCCATGGTAATTCAGGTCAGGAGGTTATCCGAAAACAGAAGTGCTAGGAAGGCGAGCTAACAGTTACCCTCAGACTCGCCCGAGGGATACCTGGTCCTACCTGGTTGATCGCAGCATCGCCCAGGTCCGCTCACCATAACAACAAAGAGTGAGTAAAAACCAGTTAAAGACTTTTGGACTCTGCCTGTATTATTCCGAACCCGCTACTCTGCTCATCCGAGCCCCTGGGGCCAGCCTCACTCACAGGAGGCTACATCAACTGGCTGCAGACTCCATCAGCCCCAGACGCTCGTAAAACCTGCAGCGGCGGTCTTTCAGATCCCTGACTGCAAACCGTGAGTGGCGTCATGATACATACAAAACTGACAATACCTGTTGCCATATCGAATAAGCTCTGTGGCGTACCTGAAAAGGATCAGCATCGCTGGGGTGTCACAGACACCCAACGAAGCGTCATCAGGAGCAGAGGCTGCAATCACTACAGCAGCCTTTGCCTCCTCCCTGTAACAAAGAGTCATCAGTGATGCTCGTTTCAGGGGCTGGTCATGTCCCTGTGCTGTGCACTGTGTGATGTGCACAATGACAGCGCACTCTCTGCTGCTGGTTCAGATCATCAGTAATGAGCCAGCAACAGAGCAGAGCGTACTGTCAGTTGGATTGTACTGGTATTCTGAAACAAAGTGTCACACAGTAAGTAGTAAAAAAAACCAACATAATCTGATCTGCGGTGCATTTGAAATGACATAAGAAAAAAAAACACAAAAAAAAGCAATGAAAAAAATGTAAGTAACCTAATAGGTGTAGTCAGAAATTCTGAAACATCAAAAACTCAGCAAACACTTATTGTGGGAACATAGCCTTAGGACTCACTCACACGAGTATATAAATCGGACGAGTGCAATCCCATAAATAATCGGTCAATACTATTAAATGAGGCAGTGCAGATCTGCGTTTTCTTTCTCAGTTTATTTGGCTTGCTGAAATCGGTACAGTGCAAGAAAGAACTTGAACGCCTTAAAGACCATCAGTATGGATTTTTATGGATACATTACAATTTTGTAAAATGGGAAACTGTAACTGCTCCTGTAAAATAGTAATAGCTGTTTTGTTAAAAAATTGGATTGTATACATACGGCACATGGACAGCACACAGATGACAATCGAGAAAAAAATTGTCCCACTTTTCTGCATCAGAATGAGACCGAATTTTTACAGGCTCGTGTGACCCCAGCATTATACAAAAACTCCACATGGCTTGGATGAAACCGGAGGGTCTATATAAACATTACGGGCTCGCTTCATCATTGTGCTTTTTTATCAAAAATTGAAGCATAAAACACCTTAAAAAGCTGCAAAAAGTTTACAACTTTTGACACTTTTACACTAGCACTAATCAAGTCAAGTGAGTTACGTTAATAATATCTTTACAATGGCAACTGTAGAGTGCTGCAATATACAAGTGCATCTCAATAAATTAGAATATCATCAAAAAGTTAATTTATTTCAGTAATTCGATACAAAAAGGGAAACGCATATATCATATAGAGTCATTACACACAGAGGGATCTATTTCCATATATTATATAGAGTCATTACACACAGAGGGATCTATTTCAAGTGTTTATTTCTGTTAATGTTGATGATTATGGCTTACAGCCAATGAAAACCCAAAAGTCATTATCTCAGAAAATTAGAATATTATATGACCAACTGAAAAAATGATATTAAACGCAGAAGTGTTGGCGCCTACTGAAAAGTCTGTACAGTAAATGCACTGGATACTTGTCCAGGGCTCTTTTTGCATGAATTCCTGCATCAATGTGGCGTGGCATGGAGGCGATCAGCCTGTGGCACTGCTGAGGTGTTATGGAAGCCCAGGTTGCTTTGATAACAGCCTTCAGCTCATCTGCATTGTTGGGTCTGGTGTCTCTCATCTTCCTCTTGACAATATCCCATAGATTCTCTATGGGGTTTACGTCAGGTGAGTTTGCTGGCCAATCAAGCACAGTGATACTGTGGTTAGTAAACCAGGTATTGGTACTTTTGGCAGTGTGGACAGGTTCCAAGTCCTGCTGGAAAATGAAATTTCCATCTCCAAAAAAAGCTTGTCGGCAGAGGGAAGCATGAAATGCTCTACATTTTCCTGGTAGATGGCTGCGCTGACTTTGGTCTTGATAAAACACAGTGGACTTACACCAGCAGATGACATGGCTCCACAAACCATCACTGATTGTGGAAACTTCACACTAGACCTCAAGCAGCTTGGATTGTGGCCTCTCCACTTCCTCCAGACTCTGGGACCTTGATTTCCAAATGAAATGCAAAATTTACTTTCATCTGACAACAACACTTTGGACCACTGAGAACAGTCCAGTTCTTTTTCTCCTTGGCCCAGGTAAGATGCTTCTGACGTTGTCTATTGGTCATCAGTGGCTTGACACAAGGAATGCGACAATTGTAGCCCATGTCCTGGATACGTCTGTGTGCGGTGGCTCTTGAAGCACTGACTCAAGCAGCAGTCCAAACCTTGTGAATCTCCCCCAAATTTTTTAATGGCTTTTTCTTAACAATCCAATCAAGGCTGCGGTTATCCCGATTGCTTTTGCACCTTTTTCTACCACAGTTTTTCTTTCCACTCAACTCTCCATTAATATGCTTGGATACAGCACTGTGAACAGCCAGCTTCTTTAGCAATGACCTTTTGTGGCTTACCCTCCTTGTGGAGTGTGTCAATTACTTCCTTCTGGACATCTGTCAAGTCAGCAGTCTTTCCCATGATTGTGTAGCCTACTGAATCAGACTAAGGGACCATTTTAAATGCTTACGAAGCCTTTGCAGATGTTTTATGGTAATTATTCTAAATTTCTGAGATAATGACTTTTGGGTTTTCATAATCATCAACATTAACAGAAATAAACACTTGAAATAGATCCATCTGTCTGTAATGACTAATATATAATATGTGTTTCCATTTTAGTATTGAATTACTGAAATAAATTAATTTTTTTATGATATTCTAATTTATTGAGAAGCACTTGTTTAACAGTAACTTACCACGTAGTGAAAACTTAGATATTCCATTTATGCTGTGAGAATTTCACTTTTGCGATGCTGAAGTGTCTCCATTGTGAGAACTTACCCTCAGGCTGTTCTGGAAGTTAATATTCCTTCTGGCTTCTGCTCCTAGGTGCCAGGTTTACCAATCATCCAGAAATTCCAGGACATTCCAGAAAAATGGCGTACTTTTTTGCGTTGTCAGCAAAAACAATTTGAGGCTTATATGATTTTTTTTTTGTGGCTGAAAAAACATATACAAACTATTTTGACTGCATTTATCATCATTTTGTAGTTTATAAATAATTTAGCTAATGTCTTCATATAAGAGTTATGAGCGGAAGACATGCAGGACTTGTAATCATAATGATTTATTGAGGTTTCCAATTTGTCAGTAAAAAATATTGTCTGTCTGGAACTTTTTTGATAAGTTGTCCAGAAAAAATAAAAAGTCAAAGTTGGCAACCCTGCTTGGGGGTGCATCTCCTCTTGCAGAGACGTGTTCAACGCGCTATGGTCTCTATCCCAGGTCTTCCAGGTGGCAGCACAGATCTTCCGAACCTCCTGGTAGCAATGGAAGCAGACTATATAAATCAGAAAAATTGGCTGATTACAGGTATTGTTGGTTTCTTTTGTGCTTGATATTACTACTTTTGATTGTTCACTGTTATAACTGCTGAACTGTTTATGGACTCTGCTTCTGCTCAACCCTTGGCTTGCTGTGACTTGTTGCTTTATGGATTTGACCTTGGCCTATTTTTCAAACTTTAGGCTCACTCACACTTGCGCTATTTTGACGCAAACGGAATCCGTCACTAAGGCCTCTTTCACACGTCAGTGATTCTGGTACGTTTGTGCTTTTTTTTAAACGTACCAGAATCACTGACATACGCAGACCCATTATAATGAATGGGTCTGCTCACACGTCAGTGATTTTTCACTGCACGTATCTCTGTGCGGCGTACCCGCGTGTGCGTGATTGCCGCACGGAGACATGTCCATTTTTTTCTGGCATCACTGATGTCCCACGGACCACGCAGTGGTGTGGTCCGTGAAACACGTGCCAGAAAAAAACGTGCTTTTAAAATAAAAAAAACATTTTAACTCACCCGGCGTCCAGCGATGTCCTCTGCAGCCCGTGCAGCCTGCTGCTTCTGAGCCGGCTCATTATTGTCGCGCATATTCATGATGCGCGACACAGCCGACCCGGAAGCAGCTGCTGCGGGGGTCAGTGCCGGCCGGATGCTGCACCGCGGGAGCGATCAGCACCATGGAGAGCGGGAGCGGGCGCAGGTGAGTTGATTACTAAGTGCAATCACGGGCCACGGAGAACGGAGCCCGGATTGCACTTAGACAACCCACGTGTGCCGTGATTCACGGCACACGCAGGGACATGTGCGTGTTTTATACGCCAGTGAAAAACGTTAGTGTTTTTCACTGACGTGTGAAACGGGCCTAATGTAGTACAGTTCATTTATTTACAGTGGAAGCGCGACATCATGTGGAGACAAGCGGGTACTGCATGACACACACATGCGCCATAGTAACGCGCTTCCACTGTAAATAAATGAACTGTACTACATTAGTGACGGATTCCGTTTGCGTCAAAATAGCGCAAGTGTGAAACTAGCCTAAGTCTTCTCTTGCTACTCTAGTACCTCTGATGACCCATGCTTGTTTGACCACATTATCTTATAGTTACCTATCATTATCGCCATGCCAGACACCACAAACGTAAGGGTTCCTTGTGGTCAATATCTCCATGAGAAGGTTCAGAGGTCAAATCTACATAATTCCTTACACCCTGTGCCCTGTTTAGCCTTTGCAAATTGATAACACTCCTTGGTATTCCTTTTATAGCATGGCCAGCAGCCCTTTCAGCTTGAATGACAGACCAAAGTAAACCATGTATGGTACCAGAATAGCACTGCTCCCTACATGGTTTAGTGATAACAGCAGATCAGGGGTTATGACAGGTGTTGAATCCACACTCCAATTTTGATAACTTATCCTCAAGGTAGGTCATCAATGGAGATTGGAAAATCCATTTACAGGACACCAGTCCAGTGGCAAGGGCAGTAATCTGTGACCATTGGATGGGAGGCCTGCAAATCACCTTATTCCCAGCTCCTCTTGATTAGTTGAGCTGGCGTCATGTGTCTGTGTCATCTGTATATGTAATAAAATACCCTGGGAACAGGGAAAAACAGAAAGAGACAAACGCATTGCCAATCTGAGTGTAGTGAGTTTTTTATGATGAAAAAGTTTAAATAGTAGGAACTCTCACCTGGTTGAGAGGTTAATAAATCTGGAATAATCCAAGAGGAGTTGATCTACTTTCCAATAGGGTTATGGTGCAATATCCAGCAATCGCACTGGATACTATCGAGGAGCCCTCCAGCAGGTCCACTTTAGTCAGTAAGGTCCAAAAGCAATTACCAGTCTTGTGGCGCTCCTGCTACCTGTGCCGCCCCGTGCCAGCAGCTGACGCTGCTCGAGTCCGGACCTTCAGTGGCGGTGGTGGCTCGAGGGTCTCCGGACCTGGGGGCCTCATGGACACGCCGAGTGAAAAGGGGGATGATGGACATATATGTACGTTGTAAGTACCGGCTGGTGGTCTCTATCCTTTTCCTGCACTGCTCTCTTAGAGAATGACTTCCCCGTATATAATGTAGGAGTCCGCTCCCGGCTGGATGTAGCCTAAGGAGCCGTGCCCGCAGACGCTGGCCCGTGGGATCTATGGGCCTTGGCGGTGACCTCTTATCCCCAATCGGTGGGCTGTTGTCTTCTATGAGGGACTTTAGGTGGGACAGAACCTCTAGTTCTAGCCTTAATCGGTTAATTAACCAGCTCCAGTCGATTCTGGTTTCTGGCTTCAGGGTCCTAGTACCCCCCTTAGTGCTATGGTTTCCGGGTCGGTTCCCTGTGTTGGTACCGGCGGGCTACAACCCTGGCCCGGTCCACCTCGGTTCCACCGAGCCGTCTTCCCATCTCCTGCTGACGGAGACCACCATCTGCCTCCTAGCCAGTGGTACCAGGGCTCCAACCCTGGCACCGTCAAATTGAACTCTCTCTCCTGCTGCTGGGACTACACCTAGCCCCAGCTCCTCTCAACTTGAACTTCAACAGAATCTGTCTACTTTCCCGCCCCGGGCTGTCAAAACCCCTGGGTGGGTGTGCACCAACCGCCTGACCACGCCCACTGGTGTGTCTATCTGTCCCTAAGGGGGTCGACTAGAGTTTAATGGTTGGTTGAATGTCTCCTAGTGAGGGAAGGTGTTATGCAGGGGCCTAATTGTGGCTACCTGGATTCTCCAGGGCGTCACACTACCACTGATGGAACATATTGGAAGATTTTCAGTCATATGACTAGACTAATGTATGAATAAGTGAAAAAATATATTTTTATTTGCAAATTAAATATGATTAATTATACAGTAAGTTTCGTCTCAGATGTTTTATCCTTCAGCCTTCTTTAGGTATAATTGAGAGAAAAAAAAGATGTATATGTGAAGCCCCACAAGCATTGTGTCGGTGCATTACCTTCAGGGACTCCACTCGGCTAGATCCTGTCACTGGTAGGAAAATCTTCTGTTTTGATTGTCGTGACGCCACTCTCAGAATTGCGGTCAGTGGGGACCGCCACTGCAGGTTAAGGGATGCCTGGGGCTGATGGTGGGTGCAGTCAGTTGTAGTGGCCTCCTGAGAGTGAGGCAAGCCCCAGGGCCCTGTGTAGGTGTGTAGAACCACAAGGCGCAGAATAACTCCACACAATCAGGATGTCTTTCAGGGGTTTTACTCACAGTTGATGGCAGGGTGAGTAACCCGGGCGTAGCTGGGATGAACCAGGCTGGAACCAGGTGTCCTTCAGGCTGACTGATGAGGGTGACTACCGACTCGCCTTCCTTAGCCCTTGGTGGTTTGGGGTAACCCCGACTTTTAGTCCCTATGGGGGTCGCCCAGGGAAGTAACTGCTCCCCTCGTTTGGTTGCCGTTTGCTTGTCGCCTGGACCAGATCACTCCAGCTGCTTGCCTCCTGTGAACTATGGGCCCTAACTGTGGCTACGTGGCTGCGGCTTTTGGGTGTTGTGGTGTGGGCTTTGAGGGCCCCACACCGGCAGGTTTAGCAAGGAAAGGTGGATCTATCCCCGCTCCGGGATCTGCCGCCCGTTTGGGCCTGGTACTCCCTAGCAGTCTCCTTACTTCCCACTCCGTGCTCTCTCTTTAGCTGAAGATGGATTTCGGGTAGCACTCCTAGGTGACCGTTCTCCCCCGTCGGTAGCCACTGCGCGGGCGCTGTTAGACTGCAACAGCCCCAGGGGTCTGCTCTTCTCTGAGCTCCCTGGACTCTGCACTAAACCGGCTCACTGCTCCTCCTCTCCTGTTCTTGCCTACGCCACCTAGCAACCAGGCTCTCCACCACACCCCTTGAGTGGAGATGGAGGCTTTTTACCCCCTCCACTATTCCAGTGGAGGTGAAGGCTTTGCCCCCTCCTGGGATCCCCAGGGGTCCTCCCAAAGGTACATGTGTGAGACCTGATCACTATGCGCCTGTGTAGTCACACCTCGGTCAACCTTCTGGATTACCTGTATTGTACTGTCCCCAGCATGGGTGCAGTACTCAGTGGTGCCTGACCAGGTCAGGGGCGCCACATATACATCTAAATTCATGAAGAGGCATGCTTCTATAGAGACTAATCAGCATGCCTCTTCATTAATTTAGATATCTACATCTTTTTTCTCTCAATTATACCTGAAGAAGGCTGAAGAATAAAACATCTGAGCCGAAATGCATTGTAAAATTAATCATATTTTAATTTACAAATAAAAATATATTTTTCCCTTATTCATACATTGGTCTAGTCATATGACTGAAAATCTTCCAATATGTTCCATCATTGGTAGCAGGAGCGCCGCAAGATTGGTAATTGCTTTTGGACCTTACTGACCTGTGTATGTGTCACACTACAATCATGATGTGGCGCTAATCAAAAGAAGTGTTGGGAAGTAAAGGGATTCACAGGCCTCCCGTTCATTGGTCACAGGCTACTAACCTGACTGATAGTTTGAAGTCACGTGAATCAATTCTCCTATGTTTAGTAGAGATGAGTGAACCTGAAAAGTTTGGTGGTCTTACTGAACACGGACTTCACTAAAAAGAATCAGTGTTTGAGTTTGTACACTTTAAGTATGCTGACCACTCGAACGAGCATCGCTGTGCTCGGGTACACTCGGTGCTCAGTCCAGTGCGAGCTGCTTGCAAGTGTTTGATCGACTCACCCTGGGGGTGACAACAGCGTGATAGGATGTAGTATGCACCCCCAAAAAAATAATAATAGTAAAAAATAAAGTAAACTCCGCCCTCCCGTCCCTTGAAGTGCTCGGTTTATGGCTGGCTGCATGTGGGTGGAGACCTGAACTGCCTAATTGGTGACTTCCATTGGGGTTCAGGTCAAGTCCGGGTTCTGAACAGAACTCTAATGTCCGGCTGAACCCGCTGAACAGAACTTCCATGGGTTCATTCATCATTAGTCGTTAGTCATCAATATGTACCTAGTAGACCACTCAATCACCGCTATCGCTGATGATTGTGTAACGGGGAGCCAGGGGTGCCCCCGTTCTTGTAGTCGTGGCCATGGTTACTGTAAGGCTTACCCCTGGTTCCTCTGTTACTTCAAAACCGGGAGATGACTCCGTGGGGCAGAGTGTGGTGGTGTAACGATCATCCGGCGCATAAACACGCTTCAGGCAGGGTTCAATGCAAATAAACGACATGTTTTATTTTCACACTTCTTCTCCAGTAAAAAAACACACAGTGCAGTTATGAATACTGGGTACACTTGCTTGAGCTGGGGGACAACCTGCCCTGACGTACCCTCCAGTGGGGTGTGACCGGTTACTCCACTTCGCCGGGCTCCCACTAACAGCTACCCACAGGCCGGACCCACACCGGCTGCTTCACTCGCTGAGGTTCCGTCTCCTCCTGTCTTCTCCGGCGTCCCCTATCAATTCAGCTCCCACACTCTGCCCCCTTGTTGTTCACTCGCTCCTCCCGGGCTCAACTGCCACTTTCTACCTCACACACCCTGTTTATCTCCCCCTGTCTTCTGCCGGCTTCTCCTCGTTCCCTGTGGCGACAGCCGTCCCACCCGGCCACTAGGGGATGCCCTAACACAATACAATATCAGTAAAACACTTTTATTAAAACAACAACATTAACATTTCCGGGTGACTATGCTTCCTTTGTAGGGGTCTGCCCACCCACTACACTTGTACATTGTTGGACTCAATAAATATTCAAAGGTGTGTGCATAGTGATGGAGGCTGCATAGCAAAGATCCAAAGAGGTTCTCATAGTGATGCACAGGTAACTACTACCCAAAGGATCATTTATGTCTGCCCCTCCCCCCTTTCCAAGGGGCCCCATAGTAACTATATGGAGTACTTCTAGGGTATATACCCTTGCTAAGAGTATAGAATGTAATACACAAATACCCACTGATTACTCAAATTATTTATTTTGTTTAATACAATTTACAATTGTTTGATATTAATATAGTACAAATAATAAAGTTCATTGTCAAATTTGTACAACTATTTGCCATATTTTATGTGTTTGTTAATATGAGACAACATTTTAGATTGCCTTTCCTTCCAGCCAGGCTCAACAACAGATTTTCGCTCTTTCTAGTGAGGTATTTTGCCTCAGTTGTGACACCGTAGGAGCCATGTTTGAAGAGGGCAATGTTGTGGAAGCACTTCCTGGAGTGTTTTGCACTCGTCAGCCACATGGAGCTCTGGTGACAGGTAGGAGAGGCTTGTGCAGCTGCAGCTTCCCAGTATTCAGCAATGTTTGCACCATTACAGAGACAGCTGTGATAGTTTCTGCTGTGTCTATACATTAGGTTGTGGCAGACTATGATTTGCTGGTATAGTGTGGTAAGGGTGTGCAGAATTATATGTATAATGAATACTTTGGGTGTATGAGGACTGCACTGCAGGACAATAAGTAGCATTTCTTTCCTTTCTTAAGGTTCCCAGCAATTAGGGGTTGTGGAGCTCTGCTTAAAACAAAATTCAACCAGTAAATAAGGTGATCAAGATATCGAAAATTATATTTTAAGCTGTCTATACGGGCACCGAGGTCATAGAAAGCTTAATAAAATTATATCTGCAATCCCATGAATGCAATCCTGAGAAATCCGTGAACTTAAATCAGGTGCAATATGCACCCCGAACTACAAGAAGTCCTGGGTGCATATCGCACCGGACACAGGTTCACTTTAAGGCTATGTTCACACACTGCGTTTTTTACCTGCGTTTTGGGTCAGTTTTTGCTGCAGAAATTTCTTGAGAAATTCTTGTAACCTTTCTGCAGACATTCCCCAGCAAAACCTATGGCAAAAAAAAATAGCTGTGCGCACACTGCGTTTTTTCTTAAGAAAATTCTTTCAGAAAAAGAATGAGCATGTCACTTCTTTTCTGCAGCTAACTGCGTTTTTTGCCATAGATAATTGGCACAATAACGCAGGGAGCAACCAGCGGTAAAAACGCACCAAAAACGCACCGAAAACGCGGCAAAAACGCAGGTGCGTTTTTTAACGCAGGTGCACTAATCCTTCACTCTTAAGAAATTTCTTAAGAAAAATCATTTTTCTAGTGTAAACATAGCCTAAAAGATCTTTGTGCCAGATTATTCTTGCAGCAGGTCTTTTAGCGCTTACATATTGAAAAAAAAACCCCGTGGATTTCTCTGGCATAATCAGATTGCAGATTTCATATTATCAGTGGCGTAACTGGAGTTTAATGGGGGCCCTGGTGCAAAGTTTGGACATGGGCCCTCCCCCCAACTGTACACCTACACGCGGGGTACGGAATAATGACACCAACACTCAGGGTACGGAATACGCTGACGCTCGGAGTACGGGATAGTGTTGCTGACACTTGGCTCTTTCCCTCAGCACCCAGCTTTCCTATGTTCTGATATCCATCTTGTCCTCAGCACGCGCCTTCCCCATGCTCTGCTAAACCTCTTTCCCTCTGCATGCAGCTTTCCCATGCTCTGATATACGTATTTCCCTCAGCACCCAGCTTTCCCATGATATTAGAGCATGGGAAAGCTGGGTGCTGAGGAGTCGATTTGCACAACTCTACCAATAAACAGTTTCTGGTGACACATTCCTTATAAACATTGGTTATTCAAGAAAGTACTGGAGATTTCAATACTATATGTCAAGAAATGTTTTATCATGTCTGCGTCTGCTTGCGGGTTCTTGCACAGGCTGAATACAAGGAGTTATATGTTTGCAGCTTATATAGTAGTTATTTTGATGGGCTGCGTTTTGTAACGTTGCAGAGTATATCCATCCTTATAGGCTGGTACTGGAGAACTCAACTTGGGGAAGATGCATATAGAAATGCTGCCTTATGCCGGCGTCACACGGGACGATCTATCGTACGATCGCACGAGCGATCGTACCTGCCCCCATCGTTTGTGTGTCATTGGCCAATTAGTTGCCCGTGGCGCACAAAGTCGTTAACCCCTCGTCACACGCACTTACCTCCCGGGCGATGTCGCTGTGGGCTGTGAACATCCACTTCTTGAAAGGGGAGGGACGTTCCGTGTCACAGTGACGTCACACAACAGCCGGCCAATAGAAGCGGAGGGGCGGACATGAGCGGGACGTAACATCCCGCCCACCTCCTTCCTTCCGCATTGCCGGCGGGATGCAGGTAAGCTGTGTTCGTCGTTCCCGAGGTGTCGCACGTAGCGATGTGTGCTGCCACGGCAACGATGAACAACCGGAGCACAGAAGGAAGACCGACATTTTGAAAATGATCGACGTGTCAACGAGCAACGATAAAGTGAGTAATTTTGCTCGTTCACAGTCATTCGGAGGTGTCACATGGTACGATATCTCTGACGATGCTGGATGTGCGTCACTAATGACGTGACCCCGACGACATATCGCCCGATATATCGTACCGTGTGACGCCGGCACCAGGCCTCCTTCACACATACGTGTCTCCAGTACGTGTGAGGTCTGTTTTCAAACGTACTGGAGACACGGACACACAAAGACCCATTAAAATCAATTGACTTGGTCACAAATCCATGTTTCCATACGGACACATGTCCGTTTTCTGGCGGTAGCACGGGTGTCACACGGCCCACACACTGATGTGATCCATGTGACATCAGTGTGACACGTACTGGAGAAAACGTGTCAAATAAAAATAAAGAATTTTTATAGTTGCTGTCTATGCCTCTGCAGTTGCTTCCGGGCCCCTTCATTATGCTCATTGCGTATTCACTGCACTCATTGCGTACCTGGAAGTAACTGCAGCTCCGGGGACAGGTAAGTATACCAGTTCGTGCTGTCCGTGTGCTATCCGGATGATGCACACGTAGAACGACACACATCTGCACCTTCACCACGGCCTGTGCAAATGTTTGTGTTTTGCATGGCCGTGTGAAGGAGACCATAAAGGGAATCTGTGACCAGGTTTTTGCCACCTAATCTGAGAACAGCATAATGGAGGGGCAGAGATCCTGATCCCAGGGGTGTGTCACTTACTGGGCTGCTTAGTGTAGTTTTCTGGCACTCCACACTCAGGAATTAGCCGACAGACCTCTTTGGCGTGTCCTACTGCTTGCTTCTCCTGGCATATGTATTCTTAAAGGGAATCTGTCACCAGGTTTTTGTAGGGCCAGAGATCCTTATTCCAACGATGTTTCACTTACTGGGCTGCTTTGTGTCATTTCATAAAAATCACTGTTTAATCAGCAGTAGATTATCATTACAGGACTACTTGGCGTTCTGGCAGGTAGTCCACTATAATCATGAGCTCTGTATACCTGCTAGATCTGCAGCGGAGAAAACAGTGATTTGATCAAAATGACAGCAAACAGCTCAGTAAGTGACACATCGCTGGAATCAGGGTCTCTGTCTCTACATTATGCTGCTCTCAGATGGGGGAGCAAAAACCTGCTGACAGATTGCACTGGCTTATTATTTAACTTGCAACTATGATATGCAGGAAGAATAAGTTGGTTGCAAACCTAACAATTTGTAGACCAAAAACAAAGTTTCATTAATATGCAAATAAGTTGGCAGACGGTGATCTATGTGGTGTAATAACATCGAGGGTAACTTTCAGTAATGTTTTTAGTGTATGGGAGTGCGGAGGGTTATTCTCCCATCTAGTGGTCTTTGTAGGAATTTCAGCAAGCCAAAGCTAAAATGCAGCGTTCTTACTGACTTTCTCATGTTATATACCTATACATCTTTATAGGGAAAGCCAAAAAATCAAGATAACTGGCATTTTATGATTGGCAATGTTTACTACCAAAATGATTGATGTGTGAAGGATTATGTATGATAATGCAGCCCGGGGCTATCGTGAATCCATGTTGGACGGGATTCCTAATATGTCATGGATTGTGGCATTATTTATGTTAAGCGACATTACTCCAACCGAGATGGATGCTCCTATAGTCGTGTATAGAACGTAAGATAAACGAAAATGGATGCAGACTTTGGTTTCCGATTTGTATCTATGGCTGCTTTCACACTTCCGTCTTTCTTTGTCGCTCCATTGGGAGACCCAGACAATTGGGTGTATAGCTTCTGCCTCCGGAGGCCACACAAAGTATTACACTTTTAAAAAAGTGTAACCCCTCCCCTCTGCCTATACACCCTCCCGTGGATCACGGGCTCCTCAGTTTTATGCTTTGTGTGGAAGGAGGCACACATCCACTCATGCATTCTCATACATAGTTATGTCGGATGGAAGAAAAGAGGTCCCCAATGGGGTCCCCGGCATGTTGCCTTCTCACCCCACTAAGTCGGCGGTGCTGTTAAGGTTGAGGTACCCATTGCGGGTACGGAGGCTGGAGCCACATGCCGTCTTCTTTACCATCCCTTATGCGGCTCTGGGAGAAGTGGGATCCTATGCGGTCATCCATGTGCTGGGACCGTGCTCCATCCGCAGCCCCTGGTGGCTCCTGCCGGACCGGAGCTTCTTCATCCCCAGGGACCGGGCCCTGCAACTTGAAGGTACTCTGTATCCTCATGTGGGGACTGTACAGGGGTCGCACCTTCTCCCCGGAAGCCGCGGTGGTTCCGTCCGTTATCTTTTCGGCAGACTTCCGCGCCGACCGTGCCTGCTTGTCGGGCGCGGCCTTAAATTTAGCCCTTGGCTTCGCCGCGGCCTAGTCCGAAAAATCTTGCCCTCGAGCCTGCCTGTCAGGGGTAAGGGCGGGATTGCCGACATGACGTCGGCCTTGAGGGCTGGAGCATCCTGCATGTCTCCCTCCCCCCTCATTGACCACTTGGGGACTCCAGATTCCCGTTCTCTGCTAGCGCCGCCCTCGGCTCCACTCCCCCCCCTGAGAGCTCCGGCAGCCATTTTTAGCATTCTGCCGGTGGATGCTATTCAGCAGCAAGGCTCTGCAGTTCCAGGGGATCCACGACAGGGAATCTGGAGGACACACTCCGCTCGTGAGCGGTTGGTAAGCCACACCGGTCACCCGGTGCTGGTCCCCCCTAAGGTGCCGGGATATATATATCTATATATATATATATATATATAATAGATATATATATCTGTTCGGAAAGGCGGTATACCCTTTTCCCATATACCCGCAGTGGTCACTCTCCTAAGAGACAACAACATGTCGTCCACAAGGAGCAAAGCTACTAAGGCACAGATTTTTTCGCGGCCTGTACCTCTTGTGGGGCTATGTTGCCTGCGGGATCCACCTACCCTCACTGTGATCAATGCTCGACTCCTGCCACGCTTGCTCAGCCGGAGCCTAGGGCAATTGTGGGCCCCTCGGCTCAGGTAGATCCCCCTGCTCCCCCTGAGCAGGCTGCAGGGACAGAGACACCGGCGTTGGCCTCTTTCGCTGAGAAACTCTCTCAGTCACTTTCTCAATCCATTGCTCAGTCTATGGACAAATGGTCATCTAAGCTGCTTGAGGCATTGCAGTCCAGACCTGAAGACGAGGCGGACGTGGAAGCTCAGGGCTCTGACCCTGACTTCGCCCTTAACCTTGATACCCCTGAGGGGGACGCCTTAGTAAATGATCTTATCTCGTCCATCAACCAGGTGTTGGATCTCTCACCACCACCTCCTCCTGCAGAGGATTCGGCTTCTCAGCAGGAGAAACACCAATTTCGATTCCCCAAACGTACGCGCAATACGTTTTTTGATCACTCTAACTTCAGGGACGCTGTCCAGAAGCCCACAGCGGTCCCGGACAAGCGCTTTGCTAAACGGCACACTGACACGCGTTATCCCTTTCCACCTGAAGTCGTTAAGGGCTGGGCGCACTCTCCCAAGGTGGATCCTCCAGTCTCTAGATTGGCTGCTAGGTCCGTTGTGTCTGTTGCCGATGGCTCATCCCTGAAGGATGCCACTGACAGACAGATAGAGCTCTTGGTGAAGTCTATTTATGAGGCCACGGGCGCGTCTTTTGCCCCGGCCTTTGCGGCTGTGTGGGCTCTCCAAGCAATCTCGGCATGTCTGACTGAGATTAATGCTGTCACGCGGAATTCTGCTCTGCATGTGTCTTCCTTGACCTCTCAGGCATCAGCATTTTCGTCCTACGCCATGAACGCCGTCCTGGACTCCGCTAGCCGTACGGCTGTGGCATCCGCTAACTCCGTGGCAGTCCGCAGGGCCATGTGGCTGCGCGAATGGAAAGCAGACTCTGCTTCCAAAAGGTTCTTAACTGGTTTGCCTTTTTCTGGCGACCGTTTATTTGGCGAACGGTTGGATGAGATTATTAAGGAATCCTCGGGAAAGGACTCCTCCTTACCCCAGTCCAAACCTAAGAGACCTCAGCAGAGAAAAATCCAATCGAGGTTTCGGTCCTTTCGTCCCTCCGCCAAGCCCCAATCCTCTTCGTCCAACCGGCCGGAGAAAGGCCAGAGGAACTCGAAGACGGCCTCCTCATGACTCTCGGCCTCATCTAGCCACATCCTCGGTTGGTGGCAGGCTCTCCCGCTTTGGCGATGCCTGGTGGCCACACGTTCAAGACCGATGGGTGAGAGACATTCTGTCTCATGGTTACAGGATAGAGTTCAGCTCTCGACCTACGGCTCGTTTTTTCAGAACCTCCCCACCCCCCGCACAGGCCGACGCACTTTTCCAGGCGGTGGACGCTCTAAAGATGGAAGGAGTTGTGATTCCCGTTCCCCTTCAGGAACGTGGTCGCGGATTTTACTCCAACTTGTTCGTGGTGCCAAAAAAGGACGGGTCATTCCGTCCCGTTCTGGACCTCAAGCTGCTCAACAGACATGTGAGAACCAGACTGTTTCGGATGGAATCTCTCCGCTCGGTCATCGCCTCGATGTCACAAGGAGACTTCCTAGCATCGATCGACATCAAGGATGCTTATCTCCATGTGCCGATCGCACCCGAACATCGTTTCCTGCGTTTTGCCATCGGGGACGAACACCTCCAGTTCGTCGCATTGCCCTTCGGCCTGGCGACAGCCCCACGAGTCTTCACCAAAGTCATGGCATCCGTCGTGGCGGTCCTGCACTCTCAGGGCCACTCGGTGATCCCATACTTGGACGATCTCCTAGTCAGGGCCCCTTCTCGGGTGGCGTGTCAACGAAGTCTTACCGTCACTCTGGCGACTCTCCAGCAGTTCGGGTGGATCATCAATTTCCCGAAATCCAAGTTGACGCCGACCCAATCACTGACTTACCTCGGGATGGAGTTTCATACCCTTCCAGCGTTAGTCAAGCTACCGCGGGACAAACAGCTTTCTCTGCAGGCGGGGGTGCAGTCACTTCTTCGGAGTCAGTCACACCCCTTAAGGCGCCTCATGCACTTCCTGGGGAAGATGGTTGCAGCTATGGAGGCAGTGCCGTTCGCGCAATTCCATCTACGGCCACTCCAATGGGACATTCTTCGCAAATGGGACAAGAGTGCTGCTTCCCTCGACAAGAACATCTCTCTTTCACTTGCAACCAAAACATCACTTCAGTGGTGGCTCCTACCCACATCTCTGTCTCGGGGAAAATCCTTCCTCCCCCCCCAACCTGGGCCGTGGTCACCACGGACGCGAGCCTGTCAGGTTGGGGAGCGGTTTTTCTCCACCACAGGGCTCAAGGAACCTGGACTCCAATAGAATCGGCCCTTCAGATCAATATCCTGGAGATAAGGGCAGTATATCTAGCCCTATTGGCTTTCCATCGGTGGCTGGAGGGCAGGCAGATCCGAATCCAGTCGGACAACGCCACTGCCGTCACCTACATCAACCACCAAGGCGGCACTCGCAGTCGTCAAGCCTTCCAGGAAGTCGGGCGGATTCTGCAGTGGGTGGAAGTCACAGGCTCCACCATCTCCGCAGTTCACATCCCGGGCGTGGAAAACTGGGAAGCAGATTTTCTCAGTCGTCAGGGCATGGACACGGGGGAATGGTCTCTTCACCCAGACGTGTTTCGAGAGATCTGTCGCCGCTGGGGAACGCCGGACGTCGATCTCATGGCGTCACGACACAACAACAAGGTCCCGGCCTTCATGGCACGGTCTCAGGATCACAGAGCTCTGGCAGCGGACGCGTTAGTCCAGGATTGGTCGCAGTTTCGACTGCCATATGTGGTTCCCCCTCTGGCGATGCTGCCCAGAGTACTACGCAAGATCCGGTCCGACTGCCGTTGCGCCATTATCGTCGCTCCAGACTGGCCGAGGCGGTCGTGGTATCCGGATCTGTGGCATCTCACGGTGGGTCAACCGTGTGCGCTTCCAGACCGCCCAGACTTGCTGTCACAAGGGCCGTTTTTCCATCTGAATTCTGTGGCCCTCAACCTGACTGTGTGGCCATTGAGTCCTGGCTCCAAGCGTCTTCAGGGTTATCTCAGGATGTCATTGCCACCATGAGACAAGCCAGGAAGCCTACGTCCGCCAAAATCTATTACAGGTCTTGGCAAATCTTCTTATCCTGGTGCTCTGATAACGGTTTTCCTCCATGGCCGTTTGCTTTACCCACATTTCTTTCATTCCTACAATCTGGAATGGACAAGGGTTTGTCCCTCGGCTCTCTCAAGGGCCAAGTGTCGGCGCTCTCCGTGTTTTTTCAAAAGCGTCTAGCCAGGCTTCCGCAGGTCCGCACGTTCCTGCAGGGGGTTTGCCACATGGTCCCACCTTACAAACGTCTGTTGGAACCTTGGGATCTTAACAGGGTTCTGACGGCTCTTCAAAAGCCGCCTTTTGAGCCGCTGCGGGATGTCTCTCTCTCCCGTCTTTCTCAGAAGGTGGCCTTCCTGGTGGCGGTCACATCACTTCGGAGAGTGTCTGAGCTTGCAGCGCTGTCATGCAAAGCCCCATTCCTGGTTTTCCACCAGGATAAGGTGGTTCTGCGTCCTGTCCCGGAATTTCTCCCTAAGGTGGTATCCCCTTTTCATCTAAATCAGGATATCTCCTTGCCTTCCTTTTGCCCTAATCCAATTCACCAGTGTGAAAAGGATTTGCACTCTTTGGATCTAGTGAGAGCACTCCGGCTCTACGTGTCTCGCACGGCGCCCCTGCGCCGTTCAGACGCGCTCTTTGTCCTTGTCGCTGGCCAGCGCAAGGGCTCTCAGGCCTCCAAGTCAACCTTGGCTCGGTGGATCAAGGAACCGATTCTCGAGGCCTACCGTACTTCTGGGCTTCCGCTCCCTTCAGGGTTGAAAGCCCATTCTACCAGAGCCGTAGGTGCGTCCTGGGCTTTGCGGCACCGGGCGATGGCTCAGCAGGTGTGTCAGGCAGCTACGTGGTCTAGTCTGCACACTTTCACGAAGCACTATCAAGTGCATACCTATGCTTCGGCAGACGCCAGTCTAGGTAGGCGAGTCCTCCAGGCGGCGGTTGCCCACCTGTAAGAGGGGGCCGTTTTCGTCTCCTTTTTATTGAGGTATTCTTTTACCCACCCAGGGACTGCTCTTAGACGTCCCAATTGTCTGGGTCTCCCAATGGAGCGACAAAGAAAAAGGGAATTTTGTTTACTTACCGTAAATTCCTTTTCTTCTAGCTCCTATTGGGAGACCCAGCACCCAGCCCTGTGCCCTTCGGGCTGATTGTTCTTTTGTGTACACATGTTGATGTTGATTTTGTTCTTATGGTTCATGGTCTTCAGTTCTCCGAACATCCTTCGGGTTGAATTTACCCTAGACCAATTTATAAGTTTTCTCCTTCCTGCTTTTGCACCAAAACTGAGGAGCCCATGATCCACGGGAGGGTGTATAGGCAGAGGGGAGGGGTTACACTTTTTTAAAGTGTAATACTTTGTGTGGCCTCCGGAGGCAGAAGCTATACACCCAATTGTCTGGGTCTCCCAATAGGAGCTAGAAGAAAAGGAATTTACGGTAAGTAAACAAAACTCCCTTTTTTTCCATCAGTTGCAATCCGTCGCCTTGAGAAAATACGGTATGCTGAAAAATATTTTGCAGGATTCAGTTTTTTAGTAACTGACGGATCAGTTGTTTAGTAACCGACGGATCAGTTGTTTAGTAACTGACCGTGGGGCGGAAGCAACACAGAATGTAACGTTTTTTTCTTCTTTCCAGCAAAAAAACGGAAAGCGACGTATGCGTCGACGACCGTCGTGTGTTATAATGGAAGCCTATGGGCTGCAGAATCCGTCAAATGACTGATTCCGGTGACGGATCCGTCTTTTAGCAATCGAGCATGCTCAGATGTGTAAATTCCTTTGTAGTTAAAAAAAAATAATCTTTCTTTCTCTCTCTTTCTCTCGCTCTCTCTTTCTCTCGCTCTCTCTTTCTCTCGCTCTCTCTTTCTCTCGCTCTCTCTTTCTCTCGCTCTCTCTTTCTCTCGCTCTCTCTTTCTCTCGCTCTCTCTTTCTCTCGCTCTCTCTTTCTCTCGCTCTCTCTTTCTCTCGCTCTCTCTTTCTCTCGCTCTCTCTTTCTCTCGCTCTCTCTTTCTCTCGCTCTCTCTTTCTCTCGCTCTCTCTTTCTCTCGCTCTCTCTTTCTCTCGCTCTCTCTTTCTCTCGCTCTCTCTTTCTCTCGCTCTCTCTTTCTCTCGCTCTCTCTTTCTCTCGCTCTCTCTTTCTCTCGCTCTCTCTTTCTCTCGCTCTCTCTTTCTCTCGCTCTCTCTTTCTCTCGCTCTCTCTTTCTCTCGCTCTCTCTTTCTCTCGCTCTCTCTTTCTCTCGCTCTCTCTTTCTCTCGCTCTCTCTTTCTCTCGCTCTCTCTTTCTCTCGCTCTCTCTTTCTCTCGCTCTCTCTTTCTCTCGCTCTCTCTCGCTCTCGCTCTCTCTCGCTCTCGCTCTCGCTCTCTCTCGCTCTCGCTCTCTCTCTCTCTCGCTCTCTCTCTCTCTCGCTCTCTCTCTCTCTCGCTCTCTCTTTCTCTCGCTCTCTCTTTCTATCGCTCTCTCTTTCTATCGCTCTCTCTTTCTATCGCTCTCTCTTTCTATCGCTCTCTCTTTCTATCGCTCTCTCTTTCTATCGCTCTCTCTTTCTATCGCTCTCTCTTTCTATCGCTCTCTCTTTCTATCGCTCTCTCTTTCTATCGCTCTCTCTTTCTATCGCTCTCTCTTTCTATCGCTCTCTCTTTCTATCGCTCGCTCTTTCTCTCGCTCGCTCTTTCTCTCGCTCGCTCTTTCTATCGCTCTCTCTTTCTCTCGCTCGCTCTTTCTCTCGCTCGCTCTTTCTCTCGCTCGCTCTTTCTCTCGCTCGCTCTTTCTCTCGCTCGCTCTTTCTCTCGCTCGCTCTTTCTCTCGCTCGCTCTTTCTCTCGCTCGCTCTTTCTCTCGCTCGCTCTTTCTCTCGCTCGCTCTTTCTCTCTTTCCACAGCAAACAACCTTTCCAGGCTTAAAAACACTATAAAACGCACCGATTTTTTTCCACAGGATCCGTGGCATCACTTTTACCACTCTCTGCAACGGATCTGTCACAAAACAGATTGTGACTGATGGAAAAAACGGAAGTGTGAAAGCAGCTTATTTTTGTTCTTCTTGTAGTAGATCTATTTTTACTAGCGATGTCTCTGAACACCTCTAGTGTTGATTATATTTATAGAGCAGCATTGACTCCATGTTTTCAAGATATGCTGTGCTTTAACCCCTCCAGAACCAATATTCAGATCTGTTAGGGAGATGATCTGGTCTCAGCTTACTGTGTTCTCTCTTTACAACGCTCGCTGACAGTGCACTCACTTGCTGGCTTGTTGCTTCTCATTAGAGCTGGGAAGGGAGCTCACTGTGTCACTGTGCATTGAAAGTACTATAGCACAGTGAGCAGGGCGCTCCTGCTGAAGATGGGTCAGAATTGACAACCAACCCATACTCTGTATAGCAGGGACTAGTCCAGCCCCTGGAATGGACATCACCGACTCTTAATTTTGGGGTGGGGACAGAGGCTGTAGCTGTGCCCCTCATGACGTCACATTTGTGTATCCCAGCATGCACTGGGGGTTCACAAAACTTCATCAAAGAGGAATTTGGAGAAAAAATAAAAGTTGTTAGATGAGAAGAGTGGGAAAGGTAGGGATTTTTTAATTAACATATATTAGAAAAGAGATGGCCATTTAGGAATTAAATCAATATTTTTTTAGGACCACCCTTTTAAAGGGACCCTGTCACCAGATTGGTACCCTATAAGCTGCAGCCACCACCAGTGAGTCCTTATATACAACATTCCAGTCTACTGAATATAAGAGCCCAGGATACTCTGTATAACTTAAAAAGACCTTTATTATAGTCACCTGTGGGGCTGTCGGGTCTGATGGGCATTGTTGATCTCTGTCCGGCGCCTCCTCTATCCTTACAATCACTATCCTCTTTCCCTGCTTCATGTGGATGATGTGTCCTACGTCATCCACACAGTGTCCTCCATTGCGCTCCTGCACAAGCAAACTTCTCTCTACCCTGTTATGGGCAGAGCAGAGAACTGTAATACACAGGTTGGGGAAAGGTGAAAGACTGCATGTGCACTACAATACTTTGCTCTGCCCACAGCAGGGCAGGGAGAGGTGCACATGTGCGGGAGCTCAATGGAGGACACTGTGTGGATGATCTAGGACGTGTCATGCACATGGAGCAGGGAAGGAGGACGGTGATGGAAGGGAGAGAGGAGGCACCGAACCCAAGAAGAGTGACACCCATCGGACCCGACCGCCCCTCAGGTGAGTATAATAAAACTGTTTTTATGTAATAGAGATCAGCTTGGGCTCTTATATACAGTATTCTGGATTACTGTATATAAGGGCTCACTGGTGGTGGCCGCAAAAGACAATTGTGCAGACGAAGACCCTACATCTTCAAAGCGATTACACAAAGCTCTTGGAAGAGTTACAAAATATTTGTGTAACACGGAGTTGCAAAAAAATGTGCAACTTTTTGCAGTTTTACTCCACAAATCTTACTTCATGGAGGCACACAACGCTTAAGATTTTCCTGGCTCATTGAGCTCCTTTTACTGAATCAGGCGTGCTTTGCTCCCACACAGCCAACTCAAGAGGGAACAACGCTGATGTTTGATGAATCGGGGTCAGTGTTTTTCGATTCAGCTAAAAAACAGATTGCAGTCAAATGGAAGACATTTCTGTCCCCATTAAAATGAATAGATCCTTTTTTATTTTTGTTTTTTTGCCAACAAAAATGGCTAATGGACATGAGCATAGTCAAAGACAGGGGTCCCCAGCCGGTGGCTTGCGGTACTGATGTGTGGCTCGTGGTTATCTTGTCAGCTTTGTTGTCTTAGCACCAGATCTGGCAACCAGCTATGAAGAACAGGTCTGGAGATGGTGAATAATGGGAGTAGCCCCTCACCGAAGAGCAGATCTGTATGCCTATATACCGGCCTTGAGGGTTTAGAGATAATTGAGTATGGTAGGCTGTAGAGAGGACGATACTACCTGTCCGATGAGGTGCGGGATGTGACAGTTTGGTGGAAGCGCTTGATGCGAGAATACTGAATGGGGGTATTGTGGGAACCGTTGGATCTTGGTATACCTCCTCCAGTGTGATTTCTGTGGGGAAGCTTTGGCTGTCATTATACCGGTAATGGGGGCTCTGGGTGTCACTATTGTGACGATAGAGGGGCTCTGGATGTGGCGCGCGACCATCTACAAGGGCTGAATGTGTCTTTCACGGTCCGAAAGGTTGGGGACCACTGGTCTAAGAGAATCTGAAATAAAAAAAATAAAAGCTCTTTTAGATTAAAATATTGTTTACATGGTTTCTATTAATAAGAATGAATCTAGTTGATCCGTTCCGTTTTCGGCAGCTGTGCAGATGAGCGCAGCAGCTTTCACTCAAATATATGGATGTAGGTTACAGCAATAGAGGGAGATATTTTTCTTATTTGAATGTTCAGTGTCGGAGCTGGTGAGGAGGAGGGGGGCTGGCAGCAGAGACTCCTTGTCAGGCGTTTTTTCTTTAACTTTTTTTTTGCTGATTTCAGTAGACTGCAGCCTTGATAGAATTGAGGTTTATTTAATCAGTGATTACAAAGCATTGGCTAACGCCTAACCTCAGCTCTAGCACAGCACAATGCTTTATAGCTATATCATTCCACTTAGTTTTATTACTGCTATTAATGCTCTGTGTCTTCAATGTAAATAAAGTTAGTTCATACATTTTACATTTCCAGCCGGAGTAACGAAGATGATACGGTTATTAAAATGCTGGGGTCCTAGTCTACAAGTGAAATTTTTAGTAGAGATGGTCCTCCATGTTAAAAAAGGGAAAAAAAAAAAAAACCAAACAAACCTCAAACACTGATATACAGTATACACATCTGTTCTTGCAATAGTTTTCCTTGTTCTTATTGATATTTGCACGTTGTTGATTCAGACTCAAGACAGCAAAACCATGAATGAGTGTATGTGGAAACAAATAGTGAAGAACGGGTGTGACACAAACCAGAGTGCACTAAGTCTGTGCCCACGGGACTCTGTTCCGCAGAAAACCTGCAGCTTTATCTGTATTTTCTAGATAAATCCGCAGGTTTTAGCAAGTACAGACACTCCCCATGTTATCCTATGGGACATGGGAAGTGCTGTGTCCATGCTGCGGAATGTGCGGCTGCGGAACATGCTGCGGATGTCCCACAGCCGCACATAATTGCATGTCAATTATTTATGCGGAAATACCTGCGGAATTCCCGGACCTCCACTATGGAGATAGAGGCCTGGACGTCCGCAGGTAAGCCGCATGAATGTCCGCAGGTTTACCGCAGCTATTTCACTGTTCCAGGGAGCAGCTGCGGTAAACCTGCGGACGTACCTGCGGTACAAAGTCCCGTGTGCATAGGATGTGTGCCCACGATCAGGAATAGCAGCGTTTTGGACTGTGTTTTCACTGCTTTCAAAATGCGTTGTACAGTAGAAGCACAGTGGATGGAATTTAGAGAAATCCCACGTCCACTGTGCTTGTTTGCTCCACAGCGTAAACTGACCTGATGCACGGCTTTCCTAGCCGCAGCATGTCACTTTATGTTTGCAGAGATGCGAGTGTTCTCCACAGGAAGAATACAGCGAAAGTTCGCAGTACTCAGATTCCTGCTCATGGGTATTGGCAGCTATGTTCTCCTGCGGACAACACTCGTGTCTCTGCAGGAGAATACACGCAGCGTGTGCGAATCATGGGCACAAACCTTTAGATTCCTTACTGTGTTGCCCTTTTACTTTTATGACAGCTTTACACATGTTTTTCAAGCAACTTTATCGGGTACTCATCTAGAATGGTTTCTAATGAACAAGTAAGCTTCATCAGGAGTTCATTTGTGGAATCAGTGGCTTTCAAAAAGTGTTTTCAACCTTCAGCTGTGTTTTGGAGAGGCAGTGTTGGTACATCGTTTCATACAGTGCTGAGCCCTATTACACAACTGTTTTGAAGAAAATACAAGAAAAATTTCAGTCCAATATTACTTAAAGACAGATAAAGGGGGGGTACTCCACGGTATATTATTTTAACAATACCTGTAATTCAGTGTGACAGGAGCTGCTCTTTCTGTTCCCCCTTACCTCTGGGATGCTACATCACACAGCAAGGTGTGGTCTGCTGTTAGTAATAGCCAGTCTACTGATAATAAGTCTTCTGTTCAAGAACATGGGGTGTGGCCACAACCCCTGTTCTGAGTGCAGAAAAGCAGCTATTATCAGGCGACTGGCTGTTACTCACAGCAGACCACGCCCTGCTGTGTGACGTAACGTCTCAGAGAGGAGGGGGAGAAGAAAAAGCAGCTCCTGTCACATTAAATTACAGGTATTTGTAAGGATACACTGCACTGGACATATCATCCATCTTTATAGTTTTGAGGGCGAGGCCCATGGAAGAACTTTTTTTTTTTTTTTTTAAATCTACCTAGAGTACCCCTTGAAGCCAGAAAATTGCTAGAACATTGAAGAGGTCCTCAAGTACAGTCATGAAAACCATCAATTGCTATAATGGAACTAGCTCTCATAAGGCCTAAATCATGAGAAGAAGACTAATGCCGGCGTCACACGCTACGATATATCGGGTGATATGTCGTTGGGGTCACATCGTTCGTGACGCACATCCGGCATCGTCAAAGATATCGTACCATGTGACACCTCCGAACGACTGTGAACGAGCAAAAATACTCACCTTATCATTGCTCGTTGACACGTCGTTCATTTTCAAAATGTCGGTCCTCCTTCTGTGCTCCGGTTGTTCATCATTCCCGAGTCAGTACACGTCGCTCCGTGTGACACCTCGGGAATGCCGAACATAGCTTACCTACGTCCCGCCGGCAATGCGGAAGGAAGGAGGTGGGCGGGATTTTACGTCCCGCTCATCTCCACCCCTCCGCTTCTATTGGCCGGCTGCCGTGTGACGTCGCTGTGACGCCAAACGTCCCTCCCCCTTCAGGAAGAGGATGTTCGCCGCCCACAGCGACGTCGCCCGGGAGGTAAGTGCGTGTGACGGGGGTTAACGACTTTGTGCGCCACGGGCAACTAATTGCCTGTGACGCCGGCATAAGAATTACTTTTCCTTCCTAGGATAAGTTCACCAGTTGCTATAATTGGTGCATGACCTCAAGGAGCAGACATGTCGGCATCAACTATAAACGGGATACTGCGAGAAGCAGGTCTGTATGGTCAAGTTGCTGCAAAGAGGACACTACTGAGGCCCGCAAACAAGGATTGAACATTAGATAAGTGGAAATTTGTACTGTGGTCAGATGAGTCAAAATTTGAGACTTTTGGTACCAACTTCCATATCTTTTGAGATGCAGAAAAAGTGAACCTATGGTTTCACCATGTGTACTACCCACCATGAAGGAAGATGTGTGATGGTGCCTTTCTTTTGTCAGTGATGGTGATATATTGCAAAGTTAATGCACACGTACCTATCATGGCTACTATAGAATTGTGCAATGACAAGTTATACCACCTAGTTTGCTCCTGTGATGCAACAGGACAATGACCCAAGCACAACTACTGTATGTAAGGGCCGTGTAACCAAGAGAGGGTGGGATGGAGAGCTGCTTCAGATGACATGACACCTCTGGGAACTCCTTCAAGACTTTAATATTTTTAATAGTATTTGCATGACAGACAGTACTACAGCCTAAGCTGGCCCAACATCTGGACTTTAAATGACTATTTTCTGGACAATGTTCAGTTATGCGGGCGTCACACGATACGATCTATCGTGCAATCGCACGAGCGATCGTACACGCCTCCGTCATTTGTGCGTCACGGGCAAATTGCTGCCAGTGTCGCACAAAGTCGTTAAACCGGTGTCACACGTACTTACCTGCTGAGCGATCTCGCTGTGGGCGGCGAACATCCTCTTCCTGAAGGGGGAGGGACATTCGGCGTCACAGCGACGTCAAACAGCCGCCAGCCACTAGAAGCGGAGGGTCGGTGATGAGCGGGACGTAAACATCCCGCCCACCTCCTTCCTTCCGCATTGTCGGCGGGTGCCGCGGGGCGCAGGTAAGCTGTGTTCATCATTCCTGGGGTGTCACACGGAGCGATGTGTGCTACCCCGGGTACGATGAACAACCAGCTGAAAGAAAAATAAACGATTTTTTAAAAATGAGCGACGTGTGACAAACTATTTGAAACGTTTTGCGTCGCTCGTAGGTGTCACACGGGACGACGTCGCAAATGATGCCGGATGTGTGTCACAAAACCCGTGACCCCGACGATGCATCGCACGATAGATCGTCTCGTGTGACGCCCGCATAAGTCAGACCGTTTTAGGTTTGGCTATCAAAGCCATAAATTAGGCTGTTTTTACATTGTGTTTGATAGTGTCTGCTTTTGTGCTAGGAAAATTCCCACTGCATAAACTTAAATATACCAATGTGATTCCATCCACACATTTATGCTGTACAGTTAAAGAAAATCCTGTTTTTTTTTTTTCTTCACTTTACACTTATAAGTGTGCAATGGACACTGTAAAATGCAGGGTTAAAAAAAAATAATAATAATAAAAAAAAGTCTTAATGAAAAATTGCGGGTCTGTGGTCCAGACGGGCTTTCCTGTGATGGGATACCGATCTATCTTTCCACGAACTGACTTTCCAAGTACAATATCCAGTAATGACCAGAAAGTCCAACAAAGCAGATTAACTTCTCCATATATCCTTCTGCGGTTGGCATTATTCAAGCTTGTTCATGGAAAAGGTGCTGACATTTGGCCAACAATCTCCCTTTTTCTTCTTCTGTCCAAATTCTTTGGTGTATGGCCAGCTTTAGTCAGCGTTACTGATTATGATCTGCCAGTAATAGAAAATCATTTTGACGTAATGTAAGCCATCCATTAATAGTTAAAGGGAACCAGTCAGTTGCAATATGCACCCAGGACCACGAGCAGTTCTGGGTGTATATTGCTAACCCCTGCCTAACTGTCCCTGTATACACTAGCATAGGTAAAGAGATCTTTAGAAAAAGTATTTCTAAAGATCTTTTATCTTATGCTAATGAGGCCAGAGACTAATCGCAAGGGTGTTAGTTCCCCTGACTAGTCCACCCTCTTAGCATGTTCGCACGCCCTCAGGGGTGTACTAACATGCTATTCAACGCCCATTGCCCAGCGTCATCATCAGTGATGTGCGTACCTATGTCTGTTGTTACCATTTCAGACACCGGGTTTAGTGTCAGTGTGCATAATCATAAGTCCCGGCACTTCTGGTCATGCGCACTAGACCTCTCTTAAGCTGGGACGCCTACACCCGGCTTCATAGTGTGCATGACCGGAAGTGCTGAAGCGGTGACAAGGCCGACAACAATTAGAAATGTACACCCAGAACTGCTCATTGTTCTGGGTGCATATGTAAGGGCCCAGGGACAGAGGACCTCAAATGTTCTATATGTCACAGTTGCTGTTCTGGCACAAGGTTGCAGGGGCCGTGTTCCCTGGGTGGTCTACCAGGCCCTGATGTTCCCTGCTATCCACCCCCACACAGTATCCACAGCTGATGGACAGTCCACAGACACGGTCTTCGGGATAACAGTTGCTTTAATACAGCGGGAACAAAGGAAAACAACACGGAATATACTGTATGTTTCAGTCTTTTGTGGGTAGGCCACGGAAAATACAGCTTGGAGTTGAATGCTGAAGTGCAATTAGGGTTCTGTAGCTTTTAAGAGCACGATTTGTTTCAGATTTAATTCTGGTATGCTTTTAGCAGGTTCAGAGTCTCTTGAGCTTAGAGGGTAGATATGATACAGTAATAAGATTGTACAGACCTGGAGTCCTGGGGTTGATTTCACTGCTAGTTAAGACACATGCAGTACTTGTAAGCAAATGTAGAAAGTTGCCCAGCGTGCTACGGTAACCGGACGGCTGGTGCGTGGACAATGGCATGCAAGCCACTAATATTGCAATGGGGTGGGAGACCCTCAAACTTCCCCAAGCTGCGTGCAGTAGGGTCTGGTATATACTCAGTATGCCCTACTGTCTGAAGAGATGTATATCTGGCCAGTGAGGATTCAGGATAGGAAGCCTTCAGTATATTGGCTGTAAAAATCAGTAAATGGTGAAATTCTAGGCATCGGGCCTAGTAGGAGACTTGTGGTGAAGAGAAACTCCACATAATGTCTTCCCTCAGAGGAGACTCAGCCAGAACCAGAACATTCCAGTTCTTTCCAGACAGAGGCTGGAGAATAGCTCCACCTATTGAGCCATGTGACCAAGAACTGGCCAATAGGAAAACACCCAATGCACACTTCAGATTCTTACAGTTTTCACCAGTAGATGGTGCTAGAACACAGCAAATGAAAAATTCTTTACTTATAACATATAACATAATATTACATATAAATAAATGTACTTAAAGAAACACACAATATGGACCGGGCCACTACATACTCCCCCTCTGAAGGTGAGCCGTCCTCGGCGATTGTGCAAGTAGAGGACTGCTAAGAAAGGAAGAAAATATATGTGTAACAATAAGGCAAGAATATGCAACCAGACGGAAGAACAATAGGCAATGAAAAAATGCAAAACATGAATGTGGTAGTGCCAATATGAGATAGTCTCTTTCCGCAATATACTATCGTCCATATGAAAGGCTCTGGAAAGGCACTTTAGTGGCAACAAACAGTCCATAAGTCCATAGCTGTATATAGAAAATTGTGCAAATAATAAACCAGGTGCTTGGTATTACCCAGGTGCAGAGGCTTAAACATTTACTAAACTAACTATCCAGCTAAATAAATAAACAAGATTATATACTCATGGAAAAGGATATGACCTTTTAGTCTCTGTAGCGAGCTGGAAGTTCTCCTTTTGTGCTTCGCTCTGAACGCCTCAACACTTGATCTTCCTCTTGAGCAGGAATGATATTGTTTGCTGGCTCAGTTGAAGTTGGCAGAGGAGCAGCAACTGGAGCAGGAACCGAGATGGGGACATATTGATAGCATGGAAGGATAAATTGAGTGTTGTAGAGGGATTCTTCCACAGTAGGTTGTCTGGCTGGTGTTTCCATTGCAGGAATTGGTGTGTAGACCGACATAACTTGTGGAGGAGGTGATGACATCACCAGTAGATCCTCTTTGGTGCATAGCTTCATGCAGTTTCTGTGCACAATCTGTGGGGCCATTCCGGGTTTCTTCACTTCATAGACATCTGACTCAGGATATGGGATAGCTATAACGGTGTTTGGCTCTGTTTCCCAGAGTGAATCGAGTTTTCTTGTACTGTGGTACTTCTTTAGCTATACCTTGTCTCCAACTTGAAGTGGGGAAGCATTAGCTCTTTGATTATAGCTCTTTTCTTGTTGACGGCGAGCTTCACCCATTCGGTAATCAACAATCTGTTGGGCTTCATGTATTCTTCGCTGATGCTCTGAGACCCAATCAGTTTTTGGCAGGGGATTGATCACGTCAGGGACTTGGATTCCAAGAGAACGATCTTTAGGGAGTTGACCTTGTCTTCCAAACATCAGATAATATGGCGAGTAGCCTGTAGGAAAGTGGACCGTATTGTTGTAGATTTCCACTAACTCGTCAAGCAATTGAGGCCATTCAGCTTGTTTGGTAACAGATGCTGTTCGCAGCATATTGATGAAGGTCTGGTTGACTTTCTCGCAGAGGCCATTTCCTTGGGGATGATAGGCGGTTGTTCTCAGCTTTTTGCACTCATGGAATTGGCAGAGTTCTTGAAATAATTGTGACTCAAAGGCAGATCCACGATCTGTGAGGACTACTTCAGGGCAACCGTAATGTCTCCCATATTCACGGTAGAAGGTGATAGCTGTAGTCCGAGCTGTAAGGTCTTTTACCGGCACAACAGCAACCCACTTAGTATAGTGATCCACCATGGTTAAGGCATACATGTAGCCTGAATGAGTTGGTGCTAGCTTCACATGATCAAGAGTGACTAGCTCGTTTGGTTTCTGAGAATGGATTGGATGAAGAGGAGCTCTGGCATCTTTCTTACCGACTTTGGTGAGGTTGCAGGCTGGACATTCACTACACCAATTTTCTATGTCTGACCGCATCCCAATCCAATAGAAGCGTTGGCGTATGGTGGCTTCAGTTTTGTGCACGCCAAAGTGCCCAGACTGGTCGTGGTAGGCATCAAGAACAATTCTGGCATCTTGCCGTGGGATTAGAATCTGATGTAGCCTTTCACCTGAAACTGGGTCTAGGGCAGTGATGGCGAACCTATGGCACGCGTGCCACCAGGGGCACGCTGAGCCCATTCTGGTGGCACGCGTGCTGTCGCCCGATGCTGCAGGTTTGATCTGCTAGTGCAGTCGCGCCGGCAGATCAAATCTGTGTTGGAGCGGAGGAGACATTTCTCCTCCGCTCTGACACTCCTCCCCCCCCAGGCTGCAGTGGGTTGCCTAGGAGACGGAGGAGCGTCAGAGAGCAGCGCCGGCGCCGTCTGCTGGCCGCGTGGGAATTGAGGACCCAGCAGCGCGCAGCGGGGGAGCGTGTGCAGGTAAGTTGTATGTTGCTTTTTTTTTTTTTTTATAACTCTTGTGCGGCAGCGCCAGCATGGGGTGGGAGAGGGGCAACGCACATGGCAGCGTGGGGTGGGAGAGGGGGAACGCACATGGCAGCGTGGGGTGGGAGAGGGGGAACGCACATGGCAGCGTGGGGTGGGAGAGGGGGAACGCACATGGCAGCGTGGGGTGGGAGAGGGGGAACGCACATGGCAGCGTGGGGTGGGAGAGGGGGAACGCACATGGCAGCGTGGGGTGGGAGAGGGGGAACGCACATGGCAGCGTGGGGTGGGAGAGGGGGAACGCACATGGCAGCGTGGGGTGGGAGAGGGGGAACGCACATGGCAGCGTGGGGTGGGAGAGGGGGAACGCACATGGCAGCGTGGGGTGGGAGAGGGGGAACGCACATGGCAGCGTGGGGTGGGAGAGGGGGAACGCACATGGCAGCGTGGGGTGGGAGAGGGGGAACGCACATGGCAGCGTGGGGTGGGAGAGGGGGAACACACATGGCAGCGTGGGGTGGGAGAGGGGGAACGCACATGGCAGCGTGGGGTGGGAGAGGGGGAACGCACATGGCAGCGTGGGGTGGGAGAGGGGGAACGCACATGGCAGCGTGGGGTGGGAGAGGGGGAACGCACATGGCAGCGTGGGGTGGGAGAGGGGGAACGCACATGGCAGCGTGGGGTGGGAGAGGGGGAACGCACATGGCAGCGTGGGGTGGGAGAGGGGGAACGCACATGGCAGCGTGGGGTGGGGGAACGCACATGGCAGCGTGGGGTGGGGGAACGCACATGGCAGCGTGGGGTGGGGGAACGCACATGGCAGCGTGGGGTGGGGGAACGCACATGGCAGCGTGGGGTGGGGGAACGCACATGGCAGCGTGGGGTGGGGGAACGCACATGGCAGCGTGGGGTGGGGGAACGCACATGGCGGCGTGGGGTGGGGGAACGCACATGGCGGCGTGGGGTGGGGGAACGCACATGGCGGCGTGGGGTGGGGGAACGCACATGCCGGCATGGGGGGGGGGGACATGCATGCCAGCATGGGGGGGGATGACATGCATGCCAGGGTGGGGGGGAGGAACATGCATGCCAAGATGGGGGGGGGAAACATGCATGCCAAGATGGGGGGGGGAAACATGCATGCCAGGATGGGTGGGGGAAACATGCATGCCAGGATGGGGGGGAAACATGCATGCCAGGATGGGGGGGAAACATGCATGCCAGGATGGGGGGGGAACATGCATGCCAGGATGGGGGGGGGGGAAATGCATGCCAGGATGGGGGGGGGGGAAATGCATGCCAGGATGGGGGGGGGAAATGCATGCCAGGATGGAGGAAACATGCATGCCAGGATGGAGGAAACATGCATGCCAGGATGGAGGAAACATGCATGCCAGGATGGAGGAAACATGCATGCCAGGATGGAGGAAACATGCATGCCAGGATGGAGGAAACATGCATGCCAGGATGGAGGAAACATGCATGGCAGGATGGAGGAAACATGCATGGCAGGATGGAGGAAACATGCATGGCAGGATGGAGGAAACATGCATGGCAGGATGGAGGAAACATGCATGGCAGGATGGAGGAAACATGCATGGCAGGATGGAGGAAACATGCATGGCAGGATGGAGGAAACATGCATGCCAGGATGGAGGAAACATGCATGCCAGGATGGAGGAAACATGCATGCCAGGATGGAGGAAACATGCATGCCAGGATGGAGGAAACATGCATGCCAGGATGGAGGAAACATGCATGCCAGGATGGAGGAAACATGCATGGCAGGATGGAGGAAACATGCATGCCAAGATGGAGGAAACATGCATGCCAAGATGGAGGAAACATGCATGCCAAGATGGAGGAAACATGCATGCCAGGATGGAGGAAACATGCATGCCAGGATGGAGGAAACATGCATGCCAGGATGGAGGAAACATGCATGCCAGGATGGAGAAAACATGCATGCCAGGATGGAAAAACATGCATGGCAGGATGGAGGAAACATGCATGCCAGGATGGGAAAAACATGCATGGCAGGATGGGAAAAACATGCATGGCAGGATGGAGGAAACATGCATGGCAGGATGGAGGAAACATGCATGGCAGGATGGAGGAAACATGCATGGCAGGATGGAGGAAACATGCATGGCAGGATGGAGGAAACATGCATGGCAGGATGGAGGAAAACATGCATGCCAGGATGGAGGAAAACATGCATGGCAGGATGCAGGAAAACATGCATGGCAGGATGCAGGAAAACATGCATGGCAGGATGCAGGAAAACATGCATGGCAGGATGCAGGAAAACATGCATGGCAGGATGCAGGAAAACATGCATGGCAGGATGCAGGAAAACATGCATGGCAGGATGCAGGAAAACATGCATGGCAGGATGGGGAAAACATGCATGCCAGGATGGGGAAAACATGCATGCCAGGATGGAGGAAACATGCATGCCAGGATGGGGAAACATGCATGCCTGGATGGAGGAAACATGCCACGATAGGGTACATTTACCAGGAAGGGGTAAATTAACCAGGATTGGGAACATTTACCAGGAATGGGGTACATGCCGGGATGGGGGAACATTTACAAGGATGGGCAATATGTCAGGATGGGGTACATTTACCAGCATGGGGGAACATGCAAGAATGGGTAACATTTACCAGGATGGAGGACATTTACCAGGATGGGGCCATGATGGGGACAAATATACCAGAATGTAGGAAATCTATATCAGGATGGGGGACATGTTTACCAGGAAGTGGCCGAGGAAGGGGGACAGAACTACACAATGAAAGGGGAGGGGAGCCACTCGTATGTCTTTATGGGATTTCGAGATGTTCAGACTTTGAAATGTAGATGTGGATTACAGGGTGACCTCTGATTGCATTCCATGCTAAAATCTGTCTAATATGCTGCAATTTCTTTCCAGAAAGATCAATCCAACTGCTGTGTCTGGAAAGGGCAGGGGCTCAGCTTCAATGTGTGGTAAGCATGCATGAGCGTGATGCCCCTTGCTGAGGAGAAGACGGCAAAGGTAAGATTAAAATCAATTCTTTATATAATAGGATTGGTTGGCACTTCGGAAAAAAAATTGGGTTTAAGGCTACAGTTTGGGCACTCGGCCTGTAAAAGGTTCGCCATGACTGGTCTAGGGTATTGCGCAGGATCAAGCCCTTTTGAATGAAGAGTCTTTTGCGCTGTCTCCAGAGACGATTAAGGTCAACATCAGGACATCTTCTGCGTCGTCTGACAGGTATTCTCCCAGTAGTCAGGTAATCATAGATCTCACCTAGGACACGAGACTCATTTTGAAGAGTTTGCCATCTCGATGGATCTTGGAATAAGACAGGTTTCTGTTGAGAAACTTCATCAGTTTGTGTAGCAGCAACAGCATTCTGTGTAACAAACCTTTGATAGAAGGGAGGCATCTCAACATCTTCCCACAGATCTTCCTCAGGAGGCTCTTCTCCTTTGGGCAAACGGGGATAACACATCGGCATTGATGTTGATCTTGCCACTGCGATACTTCATATCAAAGCAGAAGTTCGCCAATCTTGAAGCCCATCTCTGTTCAAGAGCACCTAGCCGTGCAGTATTAAGATGAGCGAGAGGATTATTGTCCGTGTAAACTGTGAAGGGTGTAGCAGCGAGGTAATCTTTGAACTTCTCGGTGACTGCCTACACAAGAGCTAGCAGCTCTAACTTGAACGAACTGTAATTGCTATTGTTTTTCTCTGCACCTCTCAAGCTTCGGCTGGCATATGCAATGACTCTCTCTTTGTCATCCTGGACTTGTGATAGTACCGCTCCGAGGCCTTGGTAGCTGGCATCCGTGTAGACATGGAAAGGATGGCGGTAGTCAGGGTACGCCAGAATTGGAGGTGAAGTCAATAGACTTTTCAACATCTGAAAGGCAGTTTCTCGTTGCTCAGACCAATTAATTGGAAGTCTTCTGTCGTAGTTTTCTCTAGGGCAACCCCGTAGCAGCTCTGTAAGGGGTTCTGCTATTTGCGCAAAATGAGGTATGAAGCGGCGGTAGTAGCTCGCAAAACCTAGAAAACTTATCATAGTATCATAGTTTTTAAGGTTGAAGGGAGACTCTAAGTCCATCTAGTTCAACCCGTAGCCTAACATGTTGATCCAGAGGAAGGCAAAAAAAACCCAAAAAACCCAATGTGGCAAACAAGTTCCAATGGGGAAAAAATGTCCTTCCTGACTCCACATCCGGCAATCAGACTAGTTCCCTGGATCAACACCCTGTCATAAAATCTAATATACATAACTGGTAATATTAAATTTTTCAAGAAAGGCGTCCAGGCTCTGCTTAAATGTTAGTAGTGAATCACTCATTACAACACCATGCGGCAGAGAGTTCCATAATCTCACTGCTCGTACAGTAAAGAATCCTCGTCTGTGATTATGATTAAACCTTCTTTCCTCAAGACGTAGCGGATGCCCCCGTGTTCCAGTCGCAGGCCTAGGTGTAAAAAGATCTTTGGAAAGGTCTCTGTACTGTCCCCTCATATATTGATACATTGTGATTAGATCCCCCCTAAGCCTTCGTTTTTCCAGACTAAATAACCCCAAGTTTAATAACCTGTCTTGGTATTGCAGCCCACCCATTCCTCTAATGATCTTGGTCGCTCTTCTCTGCACCCTTTCCAGTTCAGCTATGTCCTTCTTATATATCGGTGACCAGAATTGTACACAGTATTCTAAGTGAGGTCGCACTAGTGACTTGTACAGAGGTAGAACTATATTTTTTTCATGAACACTTATACCTCTTTTAATACATCCCATTATTCTATTAGCCCTGGCAGCAGTTGCCTGACACTGTCCACTAAAGTGAAGTTTACCATCCACCCAAGTCTTTTTCTGTTTTACCCAGTGTTCTACAATTAAGTACATAATCATACATTTTATTTCCTCTACCCAAGTGCATGACCTTACATTTATCTACATTAAACTTCAATTGCCACTTCTCAGCCCAATCCTCCAATTTACATAAATCTCCCTGTAATATAAACTTATCCTTTTCTGTATTGATTACCCTGCAGAGTTTAGTATCATCTGCAAATCTGCAAATATTGAAATTCTACTCCGCATGCCCCCAACAAGGTCATTAATAAATATGTTGAAAAGAAGCGGGCCCAATACTGACCCCTGTGGTACCCCACTATGAACTGAGACCCAGTCCGAGTACGTACCATTAATAACCACCCTTTGTTTCCTATCACTGAGCCAGTTTTTAACCCAGTTACACATTTTTCCCTATCCCCATTATTCTCATTTTATGTACCAACCTTTTGTGTGGCACCGTATCAAAAGTCCATATACACAACATCCACTGCATTTCCCTGGTCCAGGCTTGAACTTACCTCTTCATAGAAGCTGATCAAATTAGTTTGACAGGATCGATCCCTCATAAACCCATGTTGATACTCTGTCATAAGGTTATTTTTCTTGAGATACTCCAGTATAGCATCTCTTAAGAACCCCTCAAGGATTTTACCAACCGTAGAGGTTAAACTTACCGGCCTATAATTTCCCGGCTCAGTTTTTGTCCCCTTTTTGAATATTGGCACCACATTTGCTATGCGCCAGTCCTGCGGTACTGACCCTGTTATTAAGGAATCTGTGAAGATTAAAAATAATGGTCTATCTATCACAGAACTCAATTCCTGTAGTACTCTGGGGTGTATGCCATCCGGGCCCGGAGATTTGTCAACCTTAGTGATTTCGAGGCGGCGGCGTACTTCCTGCTGGGTTAAGCAGGTAATATTCAATGGTGAATTTATGGCATCACTGGTCATGTCATCTGCCATGGCATTTTCTTGTATAAAAACCGTAGAAAAAAATTCATTCAGCAGGTTGGCTTTACCCTCATCCCCTTCCACCATTTCACCAAGACTATTTTTAAGGGGGCCAACACTATCGCTTTTCAGTTTTTTTACTGTTTATGTAGTTAAAGAATATTTTAGGATTATTTTTACTTTCTCTTGCAATGAGTCTCTCTGTCTCAAACTTGGCTAACTTAATTTGCTTTTTACATATTTTATTTAATTTTCTATAATTATATAATGCCTCATCACTACCTACCCTCTTTAATTCTTTTAAGGCTTTCTGTTTTTCTTTTATTGCTTCCCTTACAGCTCTATTTAGCCATAGGGGTTTCTTCCTATTTCTAGCATGTTTGTTCCCATAGGGTATATTTTCTGCACAAGCCCTATTCAGGATGCTCATAAAAGTCTCCCATTTGCTTTGTGTACTTTTATTACTTTTATTACTTAGTACATCATCCCAGTTTATTGCACTAAGATCATCTCTCAACCGTTTAAAATTTGCTTTCCTGAAGTTTAGTGTCCTTGTAGCCCCTCTACTATACATCTTACTAAAGAATACATGAAAACTTATTATTTTGTGATCACTATTCCCCAAGTAACCCCCAACTTGTATATTTGATATGCGGTCTGGCCTATTGGTTAGTACAAGGTCTAGTAGTGCTCCCCCTCTTGTGGGGTCCTGTACCATTTGTGAAAGGTAATTATCTTTCATTGTTATCAAAAATCTATTTCCTTTGCTGGAACTGCAAGTTTCTGTTCCCCAATTTATATCAGGATAGTTAAAGTCCCCCATAATAATTACCTCTCCGAGACTCGCTGCTTTATCAATTTGCTTTATGAGGAGATTCTCAACCTCTTCCATAATATTCGGCATCTTATAACACACCCCTATCAGTATTTTATTATTCATTCTCTCCCCCCTTATCTCCACCCATAGGGACTCTACATTCTCAGTACCCTCACATATTTTGTCACGCAGGATGGGTTTTAAGGATGATTTTACATATAGACACACACCTCCCCCTCGCTTATTTGTACGGTCATTCCTGAATAGGCTATAACCCTGTAAATTAACAGCCCAGTCATAGCTCTCATCCAGCCATGTCTCTGATATCCCCACTATATCATAATTTTCTTCCAACAATATTAATTCTAATTCCTCCACCTTATTTGTGAGGCTTCGGGCATTAGTGTACATGCACGTTACGTATGACTCTGTACCTGTATTCCTGCTTACTGTATTAACTGTCCTAACGCTTCCCCCCGTACCACCCACAATTTCATTACTTGTGCCCTGGTCACTATCTGCACTACATATCTATAAAGTGAATACCCTCGCCCCCCATTCCTAGTTTAAACACTCCTCCAACCTTCTAGCCATTTTCTGCCCCAGCAGAGCTGCACCCTCCCCATTAAGATGCAGCCCATCCCTAGCATAGAATCTGTAGCCAACTGAAAAGTCGGCCCAATTCTCCAGGAACCCAAAACCCTCTTTCCTACACCAATTCCTGAGCCACCTGTTAACCTCCCTGATTTCCCTTTGCCTCTCTAGTGTGGCTCGTGGCACAGGTAGTATTTCCGAAAATACAACCTTGGAGGTCCATGCTTTAAGCTTACAACCTAATTCCCTGAAATCATCTTTAAGGACCTTCCACCTACCTCTAACTTTGTCATTTGTGCCAATGTGTACAATGACCGCTGGGTCCTCCCCAGCCCCTCCCAGTAATCTGTCAACCCGATCAGCGATGTGCCGAACTCGTGCGCCAGGAAGACAACACACTGTTCGGCGATCCCTGTCTTTGTGACAGATTTGCCTTATCTGTCCCCCTAATAATTGAGTCCCCCACTACCAGTACCTGTCTTGCCTGCCCTGCACTCCTATTCCCCCCCTTACTGGAGCAGACACTCCTCTGGCATTCAGAGGTCATGCCTTGCTGCAGCAATGCTACCCCTGTAATGTCATCCCCCTCATCTGCCAAGTTTGCAAACCTATTGGGGTGTGTCAGTTCAGGACTAGCCTTCCTAGCACTTTTCTCTTTACCCCCCTTTCTAACTGTCACCCAGCTACCTACCTCACCGTCCTGCCGCTCCCTACTACGATGCTCCCCCACATCTGACCCAGCAAGCTGCTGGGTCAGACTTCTGACTTCTTTGACGGTTCTTGGGGTGTCCCAGTTGTTCACAGCTGAGATCTTTTCAGGATCAGGCTGGATACCTTCGGCACTTAAAACATGACCAAGGTAGTTGACCTTCAGCTTGAGCAGATGGCACTTTGACGGTTTTAGCTTCCGACCATGTTCAATAAGTACCTGGAATACTTCTGCAAGGTGGAATAGATGGTCTTCATAAGTGCGAGAGTATACGACAACATCATCAAGATATAACAGAACGCTCTGGTAGTTGAGGTGACCAAGACATCTTTCCATGAGTCGCTGAAATGTAGCAAGGGCGTTGCATAACCCAAACGGCATACCGTTAAACGCAAAGAGTCCCATTGGGGTGGTGAAAGCTGTCTTCTCTCTATCCTCAGGAGCCATGGGTACTTGCCAGTAACCGCTGGTTAAGTCGAGAGTGGAGAAGTATGCAGCTGAGCCAAGAGCGGTGATGGATTCTTCAATCCGTGGAAGAGGATAGGCATCTTTGTGTGTAACGTTATTCAACTTTCGGTAGTCGACACAAAATCTGATGTTAACATCCTTCTTCTTCACCAGGACGATGGGTGCAGCCCACGGGCTTTGACTTTCTCGGATTACTTCAGAATCTTTCATCTCCTTTAACAGCTTCTTTACTTGTTGATAGTTAGCAGGAGGTACTGGACGGTGTCTTTCCTTGATAGGAGGATGATCACCTGTGTTGATCTTGTGCTGGATCAGAGTAGTCTTGCCGAAGTCAAGAGGGTTCTTGCTGAAAGCTTGGCTGTGTCGCTTAGCAAGTTTAGTTACGCCATTGATGTATCGATAGGAGTGTTAGCATCTCCAACATTAAGTTCATTCCACCAGAAGGTAGTGGGTGTATTAGAGCCTCTGGGAGTGGCTTTTAACGACTTTTGATGAGCAAGTGTCTCTTCATCTAAGATGTCGTCTGGATCAAGGTTATACAGTTGAGCAACTGAATTAAACTTGTATAGCTCGATGGGCGCATCACTTAGGTTGATTAGCCGTACTGGTACTCTACCATTTGAGACGGTGACAATACTTCTGGCAGCGTTACCAGGGGCTGTCCTTCAATCTGGATGGAGTCAAGAAGAGCTACATAGTCCTCGTTGTCAATTCCTGGTCGAGCTCGACACCAGACTAGAGTCTCGCTGTTGCTGACAGGGTAACTGGTCGTGCGTCAGTGATACGCACACTGCAGATCTCACCTTTACTGTTGGCAAATTTCTGTTGGGCGCAGAGCACTTTGATAGTCCGCTGAACAGCTTGCCTGTAAGGGGGAGAAGCAGAAGGGAGAGAAGCATGCAAGGCAGCGAGCAATTCAGTAAACACATGGCGAATGACATTCATGCCTAACACTACTGCTGTTGTATCTCCCTCAGCCTCAGTAACAATTACACCTTGACCTGGTAACTTGCGATCACCAATTTGGATTGTGGGTTCCCAGTAGCGTAGCTGGGAAATAGGTTGACCATTACTTGCAATTAAGTCTAACTTTGCTTTACCCACTGGATTCAGGAGATCAAAGTCCCAATTCTTTTCAAAGGCTTGTCGCTCAATTGTGGTGACTTGTGAACCAGTGTCCACTAAAGCTTCTAGAGGTACACCATCAATCCATATGGTTATATACGGGCACTTGGAGATTAACCCGGGAAATCCATTGTGATTGTCCCTTTGGGCCCTTGGATTCACCTCCCGAGGGGCGGCTCTTGGCCTCGGGGGTGGCCCGTTTAACTTATAACATTGATACTTGTAGTGTCCAAGACACTCACAATAAGTACAGTACACACAATCACCAGATGGAGGCCTTCCAGGAGGGGGCCTATCAGGACTTGGCCTACTAGAAAGTGGCTCTGGGGACAATGTCCAGTTTACAGATGATTCACATGATGCAGGGGGTTGGCCTTTTAGCTCCTTAAAGGCTTGGAACACAGATTCAAGGACTTGGACAAGTGCATCCGTGGTAGGAGGTGCATGAATGAAAGTAGGGGCTTGCACAGACTGTGGCCTGCATAGGGGAAACAGGTGAAAGATTAGATACAGTAGAAATTCCAGCAGCAAGGTCGGAGGAACGAGGCGCAAGAGCATAGCTGGTACAAGGTGAGTAAGTACCCACTACTCGCAGGGCTAGAGCTTTAAAGTCTAAGAAAGTCATGTTTGGATTTTGTGCTGCTAGCATGCGGAGTTGACTTTGTACTAGCCTGGAGTCCAAACCTTCTATGTATCTGTCGGTGATTATGTTCTCTGCAGCAGCAGGATCTATAGTGTCTATTTGCTGTAAAGCCCTGTAGGCAGACTGAAGGGCTAGTGCGTAGTTCCTAAGAGTCTCACCTGCTCCCTGACGTCTGTTGTAAAATTTGAGACGAACCTTGGTGGGTGATTGGCATTCAAATTCTTTTCTCAGGCGGGTGAGGATCGCTTCCACACTGGTTTTCTCGGTAGATGGCCAGGAACGGACTTCCTCAGCAGCTGGTCCATCAAGCTGTCCCAGGAGAAGTTGTACCTGCTGATGGGGAGAAAGTGAGAAAAGGTCAAGAGTATACATCATCTTTTATTTGAACTCCGCAAGTGTATGAGGATCTCCTCTGTAGTTTGGGAGACCAGAGGTTCCAATGAAGAATAGCATGCTGGTAGCCATGACAGGGGCTGGAACTGGGTTGGCGGCACTAGCCTGTTCCACTGGAGCACTAGCTTCTGATGATGATGATGATGATGATGATACAGAGTTAATAGACTCAGCCTGGTGATTATGAAGAGGTTCAGACATTTTGGTGATGATGTAAGTACTGTTTCTTTAAGAATAATGACGACACTGTAGCTTTAAGGGATGCACTATTATGCACCAACCCAGTCTCTGAGATGGAAGGCTCCCCCTCTTGAATATAGCACTGCTGAGACTTGTAGTGCAGTAGGAGAAAATGGGCACAGAGGAATGATCCTGTTCGTGACGCCAAATTCGACCTTTGTAAGGGCCCAGGGACAGAGGACCTCAAATGTTCTATATGTCACAGTTGCTGTTCTGGCACGAGGTTGCAGGGGCTGTGTTCCCTGGGTGGTCTACCAGGCCCTGATGTTCCCTGCTATCCACCCCCACACAGTATCCACAGCTGATGGACAGTCCACAGACACGGTCTTGGGGATAACAGTTGCTTTAATACAGCGGGAACAAAGGAAAACAACACGGAATATACTGTATGTTTCAGTCTTTTGTGGGTAGGCCATGGCAAATACAGCTTGGAGTTGAATGCTGAAGTGTAATTAGGGTTCTGTAGCTTTTAAGAGCACGATTTGTTTCAGATTTAATACTGGTATGCTTTTAGCAGGTTCAGAGTCTCTTGAGCTTAGAGGGTAGATATGATACAGTAATAAGATTGTACAGACCTGGAGTCCTGGGGTTAATTTCACTGCTAGTTAAGACACGTGCAGTACTTGTAAGCAAATGTAGAAAGTTGCCCAGTGCGCTACAGGGACCGGACGGCTGGTGCGTGGACAATGGCATGCAAGCCACTAATATTGCAGTGGGGTGGGAGACCCTCAAACTTCCCCAAGCTGCGTGCAGTAGGGTCTGGTATATACTCAGTATGCCCTACTGTCTGAAGAGATGTGTATCTGGCCAGTGAGGATTCAGGATAGGAAGCCTTCAGTATATTGGCTGTAAAAATCAGTAAATGGTGAAATTCTAGGCCTCGGGCCTAGTAGGAGTCTTGTGGTGAAGAGAAACGCCACATAATGTCTTCCCTCAGAGGAGACTCAGCCAGAACCAGAACATTCCAGTTCTTTCCAGACACAGGCTGGAGAATAGCTCCACCTATTGAGCCATGTGACCAAGAACTGGCCAATAGGAAAACACCCAATGCACACTTCAGATTCTTACAGTTTTCACCAGTAGATGGTGCTAGAACACAAGAAATGAAAAATGCTTTACTTATAACATAAAGAATAATATTACATATAAGTAAATGTACTTAAAGAAACAGACACAATCTGGACCAGGCCACTACACATATTGCACCTGACAGGTTCCCTTTAAGGCTTCAGAGACAGAAACCCTCTATGTATATGACCGTAATATGGCTCTGTACACATCTATGGGCCAGTCTGTATGCCTTTTGTGCATTTGACTTTATGCTCATTTAGGTTGGCACCAAAGCACCAGCCATAGCACTTAAAGTGAACCTCTCAGGTGCAATATGCACCCAGAACCACGAGTAGTTCTGGGTGTATACTGCTAATCCCTGCCTAATTGTCCCAGGCTATAGTAGCATAGATAAAGAGATCTTTAGAAAAAGTATTTCGAAAGATCCTATATGAGATGCTAATGAGCTCAGGGACTAGTTGCAAGGGAGTTAGATGCTGCGCTCATTCCGCCCTCTTAGCATGTTAGCACACCCATAGTGGTGTGATAACAAACTATTCAATACCCACTGCCAGTGTTATCACCAGCAGTGACGTACGTACCTGTCCGTTGCTACAGCCTCAGACGCCAGGCACTGCGCATGATTAGGTCATGGCACTTGTGGTTATGTACACTATGAAGCCAGGTGTATGTGTCCTAGCTTCAGAGAGGTCTAGTTCGCATTACCGGAAGTGCGGTGACTTCTGATCATGTGCAGCGCCCGGCATCTTAGGCAATAGCAGCGGACAGGTATGTGCGGCACTGTTGGTGATGACGCAGGGCAATAGGCATTGAATAGCATGTCAGCATGCCCCTGTGGGTGTGCTACCATGCTAAGAGGGCGGAATGAGCTCAGTAACGAACGCCCTTGAGACTAGTCCCTTCGCTCATTAGCATATCATATAGGATCTTTAGAAATACTTTTTCTAAAGATCTCTTTATCTATGTTGGTGTATACAGGGACGGTTAGGCAGGGATTAGCAATATACACCCAGAACTGCTCGTGGTTCATGGTCCATTGCACCTGACAGGTTCCCTTTAATAATTTAATATTGATGACATTTCACTTGAGTGAAGGCTAATAGTTCATAGTATGTGGATGTCCTTTTGGATATCAAAATGGTGTTTTCTAGTCCTTAGCAGGAACATAATTATACTGGGTACATTGACTGTGAGCTATGAGATGGTAACACCGATAATTACAAAGATATAATAATTGGCGCGCTGTTGGACATTTTGCATTGGTGCCTATGATTTTAAAGTTCTGCCACTGGCGTAGGGAATCCCAGCAAGTCATCTTTTCAGGATCTTGCGCAGATGGAGCACCTAGGGCTTGTGTGGGTGTCAGGTTGGTGACATGAATAGATTGATGACATTTACCATGTAAATTTCTCATTACAAATGAGGATTATGTTGCATAATGAACCCACTTACAGTAGATTTGTTGTTATGCATGTGCAAACCATTTGTACTCTTGAAAATGTCAGATAATGTTTTATGCATTAAACTAATTTTATGACGCTGTTATATTTTCTGTTAAAGGGTCTAAATTATCATATCCCTAGGGTGCATTTACATTAGGCGACCTGCGACTGCTAATCGAACGTTGATCGGCTGCTTGTTTGCCAATCAGCAGTTGTTTAATAGCCTGTTTCATCAGTACAGGCCGATCGCGCTACTGATACGCACAGAACAATCATCAATGGATCATTCTGTGCGTATAGATAAGGGGTCTCAAACTCGGCTGGGTGTATGTGCCGCACAGAGGAAAAGAAATAATTTGGGGGGCCGCATTCTTTGCAGGACAAAGTGACATTTTTATTGGTACCATATATTTTTATTTACACACCTTTTGGATCACTGATTTTGAACATTTTTCAGTTGTTTATTATAACAAATGTGCAAATTCTTTGGTTAAATATAAAAAAAAAAATTTTGGTAAAAAAAAAGGCATGCCTTATTTTGTTTTTTTTTTTTTACATTTTATCCCTTTCTTGTAACTAATAGTGTTACAATTATCACTATATAGAAATTTTGGCCAACATCTTTTAGTAATGTTCCCCATTTTGTTGTAATGTGCCCATCCTTTTCCCCTTGTAGTATCGTGCCCCATCCTACTCCCCCATCCTACAGTAATGTGTTCATCCTTGTCCCCATCCTATAGTAATGTCCCCAGCCTTGTCCCCATCTTATCGTAATGTGCCCATCCTGTAGTAATGTGTCCATCCTTGTCCCCATCTTATAGTAATGTTCCCCATCCTTGTCCCCTTGTAGCAATCTCCCTATCCTGTAGTACTGTCCCCATCATATAGTTGTCCCATTCTATAGTAATGTGCCCATCCTACAGTATTGTCCCATTATATAGTAATGCCCCCAGCCTTGTCCCAATCTTATTATAATGTGCCCATCCTGTAGTAATAGGTCCATCCTTGTCCCCTTCCTATAGTAATGTCCCCAGCCATATCACTATCCTATAGTAATGTTTCCCATCCTTGTCCCCTTGTAGTAATGTCCCTATCCTGTAGTACTGTGCCCATCCTTGTCCTCATCCTATAGTAATGACCCCAGCCTTGTCCCCATTCTATAGTAATGGCCCCATCCAATAGTATTATGCTCATCCTAGTAATGTCCCCATCCTTTAGTAATGTTCCCAGCCTTGTCCCCATCCTATTGTCATGTGCCCACCTTGTCCCCATCCTATAGTCATGTGCCCACCTTGTCCCCATCCTATAGTCATGTGCCCACCTTGTCCCCATCCTATAGTCATGTCCCCATCCTGTAGTAGTGGGTGGGAGGGCAAGCAGCGGCAGCTGAAAGGGGGCAGTGACTATAACTTACCGATCGCTCTCCAGTCCTCAGCTTCCACAGACGCTGGAGTGAAGGTAAGGGTACTTGGGAGCGGTCTCCGGCCCCAGATCCACAGTGATTGGAAAGATCGGTCACAAGGCTGGTCTCTCCAATCAGAGCTGGGGGCGGGTGAAACAGAGGTCACCCAGCTCCAGCCAATGATTGGTGCTGTAGCTGCACTGATCATGGTTGGATTTCAATGTTTCAACCATTTTCAATGGCTGAAAAATTACAGTGGCTGTGATTGGCTGACGAACGCCTCTCAGCCAATCACAGCCTCCGTAGATCCGGGGAGGAGACACCACCCCTCCTGAGGTCCGCTCCGCTCCTCCCCGAATCTAAGGTATTTGCAAAGCAATCGCAGCCATCGGGGCTCCGGAGCCACGATTTCGCCATGACGTACTGGGTACTGGGTACGTCATGGGTCCTTAAGTACCAGAGAGCCATGACGTACCCAGTACGTTATAGGTCGCTAAGGGGTTAATGTGCCGTCCTTCACATACACACACAAAAAAAAAATATTCTTCTCACCTGTCCTGCATTCCCTCGGCTGCCTCACCTCTGCTTCTTGCTGTCTGCAGGATTGTGCCCCTGGTGACTATTGCGGCTGGTGCAGGGGCCGCAGTCCCTGGTAGCGATTTATGTCAGATGAATGTTTTGCCGACGCTGCGCGTGCAGAGCCCTTGACTCTGAGAGCACAACGCCGGCAAAACATTCATCTAACAAAGTGCAGACAGTGGCTGCGGCCCCTGCACCGGCCGCGATAGTTAACAGGGTAACGGGCCTGGGGGCCGCACGAAGCAGCCTGAGTTTGAGACCTCTGGTATAGACTGTCATAATTCTAATCAGCACATGTCCTCTATACACACAATGATTATTTTTATGCAATCTAAAAATCATTTCACCCAATTGCTTCTTTGTCGACCTCAATGGCAATAATTCATATACAGTGTCTAGAAAAAAAAGAAGAAATGTACCCCATGACATAAAGAAGTGAACTCAATGGAACCCTAAAAAATTATATAAGTAATTTTTACAGTAAAATATTAAAAGAATAAGATACCTCACAGATGGGGACAAAAAAAGAACCTGTGTAGTCAATAATGCAATATATACAGTACAATAAGGTTTTGGCAAGCACAGAGAATCTTTTCAAGAAAACACCACCCTCTTTAATTTCTATGCAGAAAACCATTAACTCAATATTAGTGCAGCATACTATATATATATATATATATATATATATATATATATATATATATATATATATATATATATATATATATATATATATATATATATATATATATATATATATATATATATATATATATATATATATATATACACACACACACCCCTGATTAATAGAAATAACCAACAGAAATAATACCTTGTTATATGGAGCTGTTACTACCTTCATGGATCTAATTCAGTGTCCCTCCACCTTTACTGGTGTTTCGCCCAGCTTCTTCTGGAGATGCGTTGCACTGCCTGATTATCAAGAAATTATGGTCACCATAATCATGAACTGTAAATGTACTCCAAGATAGATGATTGATATATATATAAAATAATATAATATACACACATATATAATATACACACAGTACAGGAATTATTACTTTGATCCCTTGCTGATTTTGTAAGTTTGCCCAATGACAAAGACATGAGCAGTTTATAATTTTAAGCGTAGGTTAATTTTAACGGTGAGAGATATAATATCCAAAATGAAATCCGGAAAAATAGATTGTATAAATTATATAAAATTATTTGCATTTTGCAGAGAGAAATAAGTATTTGATCCCTCTGGCAACCAAGACTTAATACTTGGTGGCAAAACCGTTGTTGGCAAGGACAGCAGTCGGATGGTTTTTGTAGATGATGATGAGATTCAAGGTTCGGGTCCAGGAACAGACTTCCAAAAAAAACAAAGTTCGAAGTTTAAGTAAATTGCCAGTGCGAACCACCTAAGTAAGGCGGGCTTCACATCAGCGGTATTCTGCCACAATGCCGGATCTGGCACAAATGCGTGTCACTTCAATGCATTTCCTATGGACTCGCAGCAAGTTCCGGTCACATGCGGTTGTGTATGACGCATGCAACTGCATGTGACCCGAACTTGCCGCGAGTTCATAGGAAATGCATTTGTGCCTGACCCAGCATTGCGGCAGAATACCGCTGATGTGAAGCCCGCCTAAGCATCGTTATGCTTGGGTATGATTGATGTTCAGCCCTGTTCGAGCCACTTAGTGTTTGAACGGCTTGCACTAGGGTTAAAATCAGCATGATCTGATCGAATGTGGCTGTCTGCATGTGGACAGAGACACAAACTTCCCAATTACTGACTCCCATTGAAGTTCGACTCAAGTCAGGGTCACAAACTGAACCTTATCTAAGGCCTTGTATGCACACTGCGATTTTATTTTTATTTTTTTGTTTTCCCCCTACAGGTTTTGCTGCAGAATTTCTGCAGCAAAAAGAATGTGCAGGTTACTTTCGCATCAATACCGCACCAAAACCACGGTAAAACCACATGCGGTTTTCGGTGTGGCTTGCTGCGTTTTTTTTGCCGCAGGTGCGGTAATCTTTCAGAGGGTGCAGAATTTTCTTAAGAAAACTCCATTTTCTAGTGCGCACAGGGCCTAAGGTTCGAATGTGCTCAGCGAACTGAACCTCCAAAGACCACTTATCTCTAGACGTAAGTGCTCCAAACCCCTTCATTCTAATGTTTGGTGGCAAGTCCTGCTATTCAGAAAATTATGGTGACTATTGGTTATAATAAGCTGTCCAGTTGCTAAAATTACTATCTGATGTGATGAATTTGTAATCAGACTATGGCTCTGTGCGCACTGGGAAATGGAATTTTCTTGAGAAAATTCCGCATCCTCTCAAAGATTACCGCACCCGCGGTAAAAAACCGCGGGAAACCGCACCCGAAAACCGCATGCGGTTTGCCGCGGCTTTACCGCGGTATTGTTCGCGGTATTGCCGCGGTTTTGCCGCGTGCGGGTTGGGATGTGCTTTATTGCATTCAATGCAATAAAGCACATTGAAGGAAAAAAAAAAAAAAATACATTTAATTCTGATAGTAGATAGACAGAAGAATAGATAGAGGGATAGATAGATAGATAGATAGACAGACAGAGGGATAGATAGATAGACAGACAGAGGGATAGATAGATAGATGACAGATCGCTGCATTTCCCACGGTCGGCAGTGAGTTCACATTACCGGCCGTGGGAAATGACCGGTAATTACCTCTGCTGCATTCAGCCTGTCTGTGACAGTCGCGGCTGGATGGAAGCAGTGCAGGACGTCGGAGCCGGAGCTGTGGATGTCGGAGCGGTGGATTACGCCGGAGCTTTGGTGCGGGAGGGGTTAATAAAATGGTGAACGAGGCTTGTTGGTTTTATTTAAAATAAAGGATTTTTCGGTGTCTGTGTTTTTTTCACTTTACTTACGGGTTGATCATGTCAGCTGTCACATAGACGCTGCCATGATCAAGCCTGGGGTTAATGGCGGTGGTCCCCCATCACCATTAACCCCTTGTATTACCTCGTCACCACTGCTACACGGTGGCAAGAAGAGCCGAGGACACGCCGGCAGTGCCGCATAATGGATGCGACAGTGCCGGGGCAGCTGCGGCTGATATTCTCGGCTGCCGGAGGGGGAGTGAGGCGGGGGACATTACCCCTGCCCCTCTCCCTCCCCAGCCTGAGAATACCGAGCCGCCGCTGTGTGCTTACCTCGGCTGGATGGTAAATATGCAGCGGAGCCCACGTTCTTTTTTTTCTATATTTCCGTTTTATTTCTATGTGTGTTCTATGTGTCTGTGATGTGTTCTGTGTGTGTGATCTGTGTGTGTTTACTCTGCACGACTTCCTGTTCCTGTAATGACATCACTTCCCTGCAAAACCGCAAGCAAGTGATGCACATTACCGGAGGTAAACCGCAAAATACCGCAGGGAATAACGCAGGAAAACGCAGTGAACCGCACAGAATTTGCTGCCTGCGTTATTCCCTGCGGGATTTCATGATTAACATTGAGTCAATGGAGTGAAATCCCGCAGCGATGTGCGGAAAAGAAGTGACATGCACTTGTTTTTGCTGCGGGATTCCCGCAGCAAAACATGCAGCTGTCAAATTCCGCCCAGTGCGCACAGGATTTTTTTTCTCCATAGGATTTGCTGGTGATTCACTGCAGAGATGTTATGAACATTTTCTGCAGCGAAACATGCAGCAAATCCGCGGCAAAATCCGCGAAAAATCCGGTAAGTGCGCACATAGCCTATGGTTGGTTTCAGTCGTCCGTGTTTTAGGTGCGTGTGACATCTGTTTTTAAAACGGATGCCACACGTACCCATGTTATTTGCTGTTACTCACACAGCCGTGTTTTCACGCGGCCCGTGTGACATCTCATGACCCCGCACGCACTCACGCAGGCATGTCCGTTTTTTCTCTGGCAGCACGGGTGTCACATGGATCGCACACTGATGTGATCCGTGTGACATCAGTGTGACACGTCCTGGAGAAAACACGGGTCTTTTTGATAAAAAGATTTTCTATGTTTACCCGTATCCAGCAGTGCTGTCTCCGTCTCTGCTGCCTCCTACTCCATATCGCCGCTCATTATACTCACTGAATATTCAGTACCCTGTGGAGCTGGAAGCCGGAGCAACGCCGGGGACTGCATCGCTGGGTGAATATACAGCAGAGTGTGTGAGTGTGTGAGTGTGTGAGTGTGTGAGTGTGTGAGTGTGTGAGTGTGTGAGTGTGTGAGTGTGTGAGTGTGTGAGTGTGTGAGTGTGTGAGTGTGTGAGTGTGTGAGTGTGTGTTTTCAATGTACACATGCATGTACGTTATGTGTGTGTGTGTGTGTGTGTGTGTGTGTGTGTGTGTGTGTGTGTGGTGAGAACCTGGAAGCCGGAACATCGCGGGGACTCATCACAGTTCCCAATGAACTCTGATGAACCAGTGAAGCTGTAGTGCGGGGGTCATCAGGATGTCATCAGAGTTCATTGGGAACTCCAATGACCTCCTGGATGTCACTCTGCTTGCAGAATACTCACCTGTCCCCACGATGTTGTCCTCGGTGATGCTTGCTGTGCCCGGCGCTATCCCCGCGCTGCTCCGGCTTCAAGGTCCTGAGTGCGGTGAATAATCGATGAATATAATGAGCGGCGGTCAGGAGCGGGAGGCAGCAGAGCCGGAGACAGCAGGTAAATATGGAAGATCTTTTTATATCACAGACCCGTGTTTTCTCCGGTACCTGTCACACGCATGGAAACACGTGTGACACACGTATGACACACGTGTAACCATAACCTTGCGTGTGACTGGTACCTGATTTAAACACGGACGTCTGAAACCGGCCTATAAAGAACTCCAACAGCAACAAACATGTAGATTCAAAGTGCAACTCGCTGATATGCTTTTAATTTCAAAGATGCTTTGATCTGACTGCTAATTTAGGTACCAGTGTAGCCTACATCGGTTATAGCTAATGCATGGACTGAGAAGGAGGCTAGCCTAACTTTTGAAATGAGCAGTCAGTCGTATAGGCGAGTAAGTACTCCTATAAGCAGGCACGCTGCTTTACTCCTCCAGCGTGGTCGGTTATATCCACCCATGATTCTCGCTGCACAATCCACATATCTTATAAAGGTCAAAGTTGATGACCAAAACATTAAACACATGCAGCATGTTTTGGAAGGTTAATACAATAAAACCATAATTTCCGCTTTTCTGAATTACTTAGTTCTTCTAAAGTTACTCTAGCTGGTAGGCCCATAGTGGTGCACAATTCCTTGGAGTGCCCATGGCAAATCTTGTTGTTTAGATACATCCACTCCTGTTACAGCATTAGTTTGTTCACATAAGGCTGGAGCCACACAGCGACTTTGGCCATGGCCAAACATTACTAGGTGTCGCTACATCACAATGCAATACAACTGAATATACACCCGTGTGCAGAATTATTAGGCAAGTTGTATTTTAAAGAATTTTTTTTATTATTGATCAACATTTATGTTCTCAATCAACCCAAAAGACTCATAAATATCAAAGCTTAATATTTTTGGAAGTTGTAGTGGGTTTTTGTTAGATTTGGCTATCTTAGGAGGATATCTGTTTGTGCAGGTAACTATTATTGTGCAGAATTATTAGGCAACTTAATAAAAACAAAATATATTCCCATCTCACTTGTTTATTTTCACCAGGTAAACCAATATAACTGCACAAAATTTAGAAATAAACATTTCTGACATGCAAAAACAAAACCCAAAAAATTAGTGACCAATATAGCCACCTTTCTTTATGATGACACTCAGCAGTCTACCATCCATAGATTCTGTCAGTTGCTTGATCTGTTTACGATCAACATTGCATGCAGCAGCCACCACAGCCTCCAAACAGTGCTCTGAGAGGTGTACTGTTTTCCCTCCCTGTAGATCTCACATTTTATGAGGGACCACAGGTTCTCTATGGGGTTCAGATCAGGTTGGGGGCCATGTCATTATTTTTTTTATCTTTTAGACCTTTTCCTGGCCAGTCACGCTGTGGAGTAGTTGGATGCATGTGATGGAGCATTATCCTGCATGAAAATCATGTTTTTCTTGAACAATACCGACTTCTTCCTGTACCACTGCTTGAAGAAGTTGTCTTCCAGAAACTGGCAGTAGGTCTGGGAGTTGAGCTTCACTTCATCATCAACTCGAAAAGGTCCCACAAGTTCATCTTTGATGATCCCAGCCCATACTAGTACCCCACCTCCACCTTGCTGGCGTCTGAGTCGGAGTGGAGCTCTCTGTCCTTTACTGATCCAGCCTCTGGCCCATCCATCTGGCCCATCAAGAGTCACTCTCATTTCATCTGTCCATAAAACCTTTGAAAAATCAGTCTTAAGATATTTCTTGGCCCCGTCTTGACGTTTTATCTTATGTTTCTTGTTTAAAGGTGGTCGTTTTTCAGCCTTCCTTACCTTGGCCATGTCCCTGAGTATGGCACACCTTGTGCTTTTTGATACTCCAGTAACGTTGCAGCTCTGAAATATGGCCGACCTGGTGGCAAATGGCATCTTCACGCTTGATTTTCCTCAATTCATAGGCAGTTATTTTGTGCCTTTTTTGCCCAACACACTTCTTGCGACCCTGTTGGCTATTTGCCATAAAACGCTTGATTGTTCGGTGATCACGCGTCAAACGCTTGGCAATTTCAAGACTGCTGAATCCCTCTGGAAGACATCTCACAATTTTGGACTTTTCAGAGCCCGTCAAATCTCTTCTGATCCATTTTGCCAAAGGAAAGGAAGTTGCCTAATAATTAAGCACACCTTATATAGGGTGTTGATGTCATTACACCACACTCTTCCTCATTACAGAGATGCACATCACCTGATTTACTTAATTGGTAGTTGGCTCTCAAGCCTATACAGCTTGGAGTAGGACAACATGTATAAAGAGTATCATGTGATCAAAATACTCATTTGCCTAATAATTCTGCACACAGTGTAAGATCGTGTGCCAGCCCCCAGGTTGATGTAACTGTGACAAGCAAGTCGTAAAAAGTTAAACCAAATCCAATAGTTTGCAATTTGCTTGTTGCAGTACCCTGTGGGTCACAACGTTACACAATTCACTTGTATTTGCTGCAGGTTGTGTTGCAGCATGTGATGCCTGCGCTATAGTTGGCTAGCAAGTGAGGGGTGTGTAGTATTAATTGCGCATCACCATATGGTTTAATAGTCATCCTATGGCTTAGATCTTCATTCTGTGCTGTTTGTCCCAAGTGAAAAGGCCACTTAACACACAGCGACATCTCTAGCGATGTTGCTGGTGAAAGCACCCGCCCCCGTCGGTTGTGCGTCAAGGGCAAATCGCTGTCCGTGGCGCACAATTTCGTTTTTCCCTGCCACATGTACTTACCTGCCTAGCGACATCGCAGTGGCCAGCGAACCGCCTCCTTTTTAAGGGGGAGGTTCATTCAGCGTCACAGTGGCGTCACTAAGCGGCCGCCCAATAGAAGCGCAGGGGCGGAGATGAGCGGGCCGAACATCCCGCCCACCTTCTTCCTTCCTCATTGCAGGCGAACGCAGGTACGGTGATGTTCCTGCGGTGTCACACATAGCGATGTGTGCTGCCGCAGGAACGAGGAACAACCTGCGTCCTGCAACAGCAACGATAATTGGGAAAGGAACAACGCGTCAACGATCAACGATTAGGTAAGTAATTTTGATCATTAATGGTCGTTCCTGCGTTTCACACGCAACGACGTCGCTAATGAGGCCGGATGTGCATCACGAATTCCGTGACCCCAACAACATCTCGTTAGCGATGTCGTTGCGTGTAAAGCCCGCTAAAGAGATGAGCCCACCTGCACGAGAGATCACAATCTTAGAGAGGCAAAAATTTCCACTGCAGAAGGTACTATAAAGTCCTGACTTTTAAATAGGATCTCTCACCAGGTTTTTACTCCCCATCTGAGAGCAGTATAAGATAGAGACCCTGATTGCAGTGATGTGTCACTTACTGAGCTGTTTGCAGTCATTTTGATAAAATCAATGTTTTCTCTGCTGAAGATCTAGCAGTTATACAGAGCTCATGAATATGCTGGACTACCTGGCAGCACGACAAGTAGTCCTCTAATGATGATCTACTGCTGATTAATCCGTGATTTTATCAAAACTACAATAAGCAGCTCAGTAAGTGACACATCACTGGAATCAGGAACTCTTCTCCTACATTATAGTGCTCTCAGATTATGTGGCAAAAACCTGGTGATAAGAATGCATCTTCCACCAGAAGCAAAGAGTAGGAAACACCAATGAGGTCTGTCAGCTAATTCCTGAGTGTGAAGTTGAAGGCCACATCTGAAGTAGGTAAGACCGGTGTCTGTCAATGTGAGGATCTGTAACATAACTGTAAAGGGCAGGTCACAAGTGTGTAAATTGACATGAAGCTGGAGTTTAAAGGGGCACGCCACCATTAAACTCAAGCATCCTTTACAAGCTGGCCAAAATCACACACAGTGATCAGACACTAAAGGAAACACCGTCCCGTGTCCCAGGGCAGAAAGTGCAACCACCAATTCCCAGTCCATGGCTGTAAGCTGAACACTGGTTTCATTCTTTGTTTTTAAACAATCTGTGTCCCCTATTGACAAGTTAATTTAGTATAACAAAAGTTATGTATTAAATAGTTTTTTAGTTTAGGAATTTAATTGTCTATGGTAAATTGTGTTTAGCACTGGTGCATCTGCACCATGTGGTGTACTGTCTAGAAGGATTCAGAAGTCTGCAGTCACATAGATTGACTGCACATTTTTAGCAGAAGACCAGACAATCTCTTTAAAAAAAAAAAAATAAATAAATAAATAATTAAAAAAAAAACGCAAGAGGGCACATACCATAATTAAGCTTTGTGTTTTCCAGGCAACGTTTACCTGTACCGCAGGATGGAGAGTGGAATTAATTTGTCAAACAGAGAGCCCAGCCAGACCTCTGATGGTAGCAGTGTTGTGGATCTCTCCTGCACATATAATTTATCCCAGAATATCTGCCTTCAAGAGCCTTCACTTAAACCATTGGAAGAAGATTTCTGCTCCACTGTAACCTCTGCTTCCTCGCTGACCTCAAACAAAAATACAGGTAAGCTGAACAATATCCTAAAATACTTTTCAAATAACACTGTTCTACATATTTTCAAAAGTTGTCAGGTTCATTTATGAAATGAGCCATTTCTTAATGATTTTGATTTTTCGAATTCACATCTGACAACAACTTTTTAGCTGGCTTTTGTTTCTATGTCAGAGAGTTTTCATTTTACAGCTACATATAATTAATGCATGAAAATTTCAGTATTTTGAAACATTATTATTTTTGCAAATATAAAGATGCAGAATTTTGTTATGCCAATTTTCTGTTATTTATTTAGAGGCAACTTTAGACATGTTTTTAGTTATTTGAATTACTGTAAACACTATTGCAAATTCTAAATACTTACAGAAATTATACTACAAAGTCGTTTTTGCTTGTCCCTTGTGCTCCTGCATCAAATCATCTCTTACAATTGTCCAACAGTAATCTGTGAACATTGATGGATTCCAATATCCTTGATATGTTTACGCCATAACCACAATATCTTTGGTGAAATTACTCACTAAGCTCGTTGCTCGCTGATACACAGTCTGGTGAAAAAAGGTCTAGATGCGAGTGTAAGAAATGAATCTTTAAGGACAAGTTCCAGCCAAGATCCTTATTTGTTTTGAGGATGTTTTCCACCAAATTGTCATAGTTATCTGCTCTTGAGTTTCCCAAAAAAATAGTTGCCATTAATGAGAAAGCTACACATGCGGCATTTTCCTTGCCCTGCAACAAATAGAGAAACTCATTTTGAAGAAGTTTACGAATCTGAGGTACAATAGAGACTCCTTTCTTTGTCTTTGCTTCACTGAACCTTGTAAATTTATCAATGAGATACTTGAATGCTTGTGCATTTTTATCCATTGCCTCTAAAAGCTCTTCATTAGGTCCATATTGATATGTAATGGTGGTAACAAAATCTTAAGTGCTGGATGCAGGACATTTTACTCCCTGGCTGAAGTGAATGTCAGAGAAGCCAGTCTCTTTTATTGTAGTGATATTGCACGACTATCACACTCACACAGAAAGCAGCAGAACTTTGTGTATTCACTTTGGAGAGCAAGTAAGAGGGCAACCACTTTTAGGTCACCACAGCGGGCCACAAATGTTGGGCATGGTTCAGATACTTCAACAACTGTTTCATGTTGTGACATGGCCAAGGTTTTGTTCATGTGTACTACATAAAAAAATGGAATTGAAGGTAGCGCATTGCCATTATGCAACAATACGACTTTTAGCCTTGTTTTAGATGATTTGATGAAGAGCTTCCATTGCTCTGGATTATAACTTATCTTCATAGCTTCCATTAAACTGTTGATGTTGTTGCATGCCACAAGAAAATCCCTTCATGAAGAAGTATTGGATAAGATCTGTATTACGGTTGCAGGAACAAAGAAATTCGAAGATCACCTGATAGTAGACTCCACTGCAGTAGCCTGGAAGTTAAGAGCTCAGCCTTAAGGCCACTTTAAACACAGCGACATCTCTAGCGATGTCTCTGCCGATCGCACCCGCCCCCCCCCGTCGTTTTTGCGTCACGGGCAAATTGCTGCCGTGGCGCACAATATCATTAGTCCCCTTCACACATACTTACCTGCCTAGCGACGTCGCTGTTGCCGGCGAACCGCCTCCTTTCTAAGGGTGCGGTTTGTGCAGCGTCAATAAGCGGCCGCCCAATAGAAGCGGAGATGAGCGGGCCGAACATCCCGCCCACCTCCTTCCTTTTTCATTGTGTGCGGCCGCAGGTAAGGTGATGTTCCTCGTTCCAGCGGTATCACATGTAGCGATGTGCGCTGTCGCAGGAACGAGGAACAACCTGCTTCCTGCAACAGCAATGATTATCGGGAAAGGAACGACGCGTCAACGATTAGGTAAGTAATTTTGATCGTTAACGGTCGTTCGTGCGTTTCACACGCAACGACGTCGCTAACGAGGCCGGATGTGCGTCACGAATTCCGTGACCCCGACAACATCTCGTTAGCGATGTCGTTGTGTGTAAATCAGTCTTTACTCTTGGACAGATCCAAATCTCTCTCAAGATCTTTCAGTTCACTTTGTGATATATGTGGTTCAGTTGAGGTTGCCGACAGAAAGTCTGGGTTGTGAGAGGAAAATGCTTAATGGCACCAAGTGCCCTCTTCTTTCTCACTTGACTCGAATGAAAATGTTTCTGGTGGTTTTGGAACCGGTAGTTCTTCTGTATATGGCACTGAGCGTATTGCAGATGGAATATTTGGCTACTGTAAAGTCCACTTCTTCTTTGAAACTCCTTTCCTAATTGGGTGCACCATATACAAATAGCAATTGTTATTGTGATCAGTTGGCTTTCTCCAGATCATTGGGATTGCAAAAGGCATAGATTTCATCTTTCCATGCAATCACTGATGCAACTGTAATAAGATTACGTCATCAGAGCTGAATTGGCGTTTTTTGATTGGTCACTCTTAGATGATAGACTACTGGAGGCTCAATAGACTAAATAGATGATTTAATAGACTAGCTACTAATCATGCAATAACCCTCTACGCTTCCCCCATGATGAAGCGGCCAGCAATTCGCTAAAGTGCCGCGAAACGTGCATCGGGCCTCCCGCCACCGGACTTGGTTAAATGCTTTGGTATAATGGGCATTTCTGATACGCTCGTGCTAGACACCTTTACTAACACCAGATGTTTATATTTAATCTTTTAGCATGCCACATGGCTTATATTCCCACAGGGCTTTCCCCTGCTAATAGGCATACACATATTGCTCTGGGATTTTCTTGATTTCTACCTGGTGTACCTAATTTACCCTCAGTGTCAGGCCACATATGAGCGTCTGTTATGAGCATTTTTCCTCTGCATTATCTTGTCCCCCATCTTCCTCTCATACTACCACATGCTAAAATCTATGTGTCATTATGTATTGCACTGTGCACTTTAATGATATGTCTTTAAATAAATTTTGAGTATTTATTCAGCAATTTGCTCAAGTTCCTCCATTCTATCATGTATTTATGAGCTGCTGCTAACCTGGTGTGGATCCTCCATACTGGTTTTTCTTCTTGTCTCTCTAATGGAATTTAAAATTCCTAATCATGCAATAAGGATGATGAAATAATAAAGACTCCAATTTTTCTATACGCCTCACACCTACTATGGATCTTGAAAATTAGAGGCAATCAGCAAATTTAAGAATCATATTCGTTTCCAGCATCACAAAATTAGTTCAACCGTTTTAGTCTCTGATCCAATTTGCCTGTAGAGCAGTGTAATTATATTGTACATTAGAATTTGGTTATCAGATTGCAGTTTCTTACATTTTCTTTTCCCTTTTGAGATTAAACTAATAGTGACTTTAAAACATGCAGTCCGATTTATGGGCAGCAAGACGTGCAACAGATGCAGCTGAAGAGATTGTAGGTTTATGGGAAAAAATCAGTGTAACTTGTAATTAAATCATTTAAATTACTGCTCTCTCCGGGCTTCAGAGTCTAGTGGACGGTCCTATCAGTAACTGAAAGTCTTCATTATAAAGTGAGCTTACAGACACAACTGTCAATTAACTCCTCGACTCTTAAAGGGGTTGTCTCACAAACAAAGTACCGTATTTTATGGAGCGAGGATCTGCTGCTGACACTGTATGGGGGTAATTTAAAAAAAACGCTGTGCAGTTCCCCCAATTTTGATTACCAGCCAAGATAAAGTCTCACAGCTTGGGGCTGGTATTCTCAGGCTGGGGAGACTCACGTTATTGGGAGCCCCCCAAGCCTAAAAATATCAGCCAGCAGCCGCCCAGAATTGCCGCATCCATTAGATGCGACAGTCCTGGGACTTTTCCCAGCTCATCCCGATTGCCCTGATGCGGTGGCAGTCGGGGTAATAAAGAGTTAATGGCAGCAGCCCATAGCTGCCATTAAGTCCTAACTTAGTGATGGCAGGCGTCTGAGACACCCCCTCACCACTAAGCTGTAAGTGAAAGTAAATAAACACAAACACACAAAAATCCTTTATTTGAAATAAATGACAAACACCCTCTTTCACCACTTTATTAACCCTTAAAACACCCAGGTCCGATGTAATCCACACGATGTCCCACAACGCATCCACCTCTGCTACATCTGATAATCACAGACAGCAGTCATAGACCACAACCGCACTCTCTCTGAGGGTCAGGCCGCAAGTGAAGTGAGCCGCCGGGATCAGCGGTGACTTCAGCTGTCACCGCACATCATCTGACTGAAGTCACCGCGGATCTCGCGGTCACTTCAGCCGCGGCCGGATTTGCGGTAACAGCTGGAGGACTCCCGCTGTATACTCCCCTCTCCTCACTCCATGCAGCATCGCTCGCTTCCTGTCTGTGTGCCAGCTGACCTGTGTGGAGCCATGTATAATGTCATGTATGACGTTATATGTTATTATGTCTGTGTGGCGTCATGTATGACGTCATCGCTGTGCACATCGCTATCTACACAGATCAGCTGGCCGGCAGACAGGAGGACACCGCGATGCTGCAGGAGAACAGTGAGTATACCGTACTTATTCACTGCCCCCCTAACTGATGATGGTGCAAGGGGCAGTAAATACAGCCGCACATGATCACTCCAGGCTGTAGTTGCCTGGGGTGATCACGGGGGCCGGCTCTTTAGTATGCGCGCATCCCCTGCCCACCATCCCTCCCACCTGTCAGCACCAGCTTCAGGGCTGAGAGATGGCCGGGATGATGGGCGTGCATATCAAATGAGCGAGCCCACGTGGTCAGGATAGCGCTGTTACAGCCTGCTCCTGCCTCTGATGACCCGCTTCACCACCACTGCACTCGCCTTCACCACTCCACCACCAATGCACCGTAGCCATCGGACTATAAGACGCACACCCCACTTTCCCCCAAAATTTTGGGGGAGAAAAGTGCATCTTATAGTCCGAAAAATACGGTATATTTTAATTAATAGATCTTGGAATAATAATACATTTCACAATTAAGTGTTTAAATTTTTTTTCCTGTGCTGAGCAAATCTTATACAGTAGGTGTGGAAAGTATTCAGACCCTTAAAATGTATCACTTTGTTTCATTGTAGCCATTTGGTAAATTCAAAAAGTTAATTTTTGTCTCATTAATGTACACTCTGCACTCCATCTTGACAGAAAAAAAAACAAATGTAGAAATTTTTGCAAATTTATTAAACAAGAAAAACTGAAATATCACATGGTCATAAGTATTCAGACTCTTTGCTCAGTATTGAGTAGAAGCACCCTCCTTTTGAGTTACTAAGCCATGAGTCTTCTTGGGTTTGATGCAGCAAGTTTTTCACACCTGGATTTGGGGATCCTCTGCCATTCTTCCTTGCAGATCCTCTCCAGTTTCGTGAGGTTGGGTGGCGAACGTTGGTGTACAGCCATTTTCAGGTCTCTCCAGAGATGCCCAAATGGGTTTAGGTCAGGACCAGAGCTGTTGGACCAGAGCGGTTGGACCAATCAAGAATGATCACAGAGTTATTTTGATGCCACTCCTTTGTTATTTTAGCTGTGTGCTTAGGGTCATTATTTTATTGGAAGCTAAACCTTTGGCCAAGTCTGAGGTCCAGAGCACTCTGGAAGAGGCTTTCTTCCAGGATATCTCTGTACTTGGCCGCATTCAGCTTTCCTTCAATTGCAACCAGTCACCCTGTCCCTGCAGCTGAAAAACACCCCCATAGCTTGATGCTGCCACCACCATGTTTCACTGTTGGGATTGCATTGGGCAGGTGATGAGCAGTGCCTGGTTTTCTCCACACATACCGCTTAGAATTATCAACAAAAAGTTCTATCTTCGTCTCATCAGAACAGAGAATCTTATTTCTCATAGTCTGGGACTCCTTTGTGTTTTTTTGCAAACTCTATGCAGGCTTTGTCTTGCACTGTGGAGAGGCTTCCGTCAGGCCACTCTACCATTAAGGCCCGACTGATGGAGGGCTGCAGTGATAGTTGACTTTGTGGAACTTTCTCCCATCTCCGTGCTGCATCTCTGGAGTTCAGCCACAAAGACTCTTCTCCCACGATTGCTCAGTTTGGTTGGACAGCCAGGACTAGGAAGAGTTCTGGTGGTCCCAAACTTCTTCCATTTAAGGATTATGGAGGACACTCTTAGGAACCTTGATTATTGCAGAAATTCTTTTGTAAGGTTGGCCAGATCTGTGCCTTACCACAATTCTGTCTCTGACCTCCTTAGTCTGTTCCTTATACCTCATAATCCTTATTTGGTCTGACATGCACTGTGAGCTGTGAGGTCTTATATAGACAGGTGTGTGCCTTTCCAAATGAAGGAGTAGAACCATCTCAAGGAGGCTCAAGGAAATGGACAGCATGTGACTTAAATATGAGTGTCTGAGCAAAGGGTCTGAATACTTATGACCATGTGATATTTCAGTTTTTCAGATTTAAAATTTTACTTTTGTTTGTGCGACAACACCTTTGAGTCCGGATTACAGTGGAACCTCGCATAACGAGTAACCCAGTTAGCGAGTATTTTGCTGAACGAGCAAAGCTTTCTGTAAATTTGTAACTCTGTTTACAAGAAAGCTTTGCTGTACGAGCAAAATACTCACCGCACACACTTCCGGTGCCGTACATCCACCGCGCTCTAACCCGCTCTTGCAGTCTGCACAAACACACACAATCACACACAGACAGACAAACACGCACGCCCGCACACACACATATATTATGCTCACCTTACCTTCCGTTCCCTCGCTGGCTTCCTGGAACTTGTAGTTCGCCCGTGTACGCTGTATATCGGGTAACCATCGCGACCGGCGATGCTTCCGCTCCCAGCGCGCTGATATCAAAGGCAGGAGCCGCTTGCCTCTGATTGGCCGGCGCGCTGCCTTTGAGTAGCGGTGACAGGGGAAGGTCCACCCTCGTCGCGATGGTTACTGATACACATCCTGTAGAGACGAGGGAGGAACTTCTGCTGTCAACCGCTACTCAAAGGCAGCGCGCCAGCCAATCAGAGGCAATCGGCTCCTGCCTTTGACGTCAGCGCGCTGGGAGCGGAAGCATCAGCGGTCGCGATGGTACGGTGAGCATAATATGTGTGCGTGCATGTTTGTGCATGTTTGTGCGTGTTTGTGCGTGTTTGTGCGTGTTTGTGCGTGTTTGTGCGTGTTTGTACGTGTGTGGAATGGGACATTTAACAGGTTGTGGAACGAATTGTCTGCGTTGTAATGATTTCCTATGGGAAATCTTGCTTTGCTGAACGAGTAACTTGGTTAACAAGCACACTCTCAGATTGTTCTCGTTAACCAATGTTCCACTGTAAAATGAGGACCGGCTGCAGGGTAAACCTTTTGAAGGACTTGCAGGAAAAAATTTTCAAGGTTTCTCAAAAAATAGGACAAAGTTGTGGGTTTTTTAAGACTTCTTTTGTAGTCTGAGCTTAGTTAAAGGAAGCTGTCGGATCCTCCAACTCAAGCTTTATGCAAAATCCTACAACAACGGATATATAGTAGGCATTGCAGAAAAATGTGAGTCCTGCTCAGGGGGTTTGAGTGCTGCATCTCTGGCTGGACTACTCTGGGTGAGTAGACCCCTCACTGGACCAGACCTGCATAATTTCATATGAAGCGTGACACCGTGTAATTTACCGTAGTTATTAAAAATACAGTATATATATTTATATGTACCATCAAGAACATTATTTTACTAAAGGAATAAGGCTACTTTCACACTTGCGTTGAACGGTATCCGTTGCATTGCGTTGTGTAACGGATGCAACGGATGTGTTGCATATAGTGACACAACGGATGCAACGGATGCTGCAAAACAACGCAATTCGTTTTGATTTTTTTTTTTTTTTTTTTCCCGGTTTTACCAGCGGCAGACTATAGTGAACGATCAGCTGATCGTTCCCTGCAGCCGGCCGCTGGGTGATCAGCTGATTGCTCCCAGTAGCCGGCCGCCGGGTGATCAGCTGATCGCTCCCGCCCGCCGGGTGATCAGCTGATCGCTCCCGGCTGCCGGGTGATCAGCTGATCGCTCCCTGCAGCCGGCTGCCGGGTGATCAGCTGATCGCTCCCGGCCGCCGGGTGATCAGCTGATCGCTCCCTGCAGCCGGCCGCCGGGTGATCAGCTGATCGCTGTCACTTGCCGGCGCCCGGGCATGCCGGCGGGCGGGCGCTCAGCTGAGCGCTGTGACTTGCCGGCGGCCGGGCATGCTGGTGGCCGGTCATTCAGCTGAGCGCTGTCGCTTGCCGACGGCCGGGCGCTCAGCTGAACGTTCGGCCACCGCGAGCCAAAATAAAGTTTGATTTAAAAAAAAAAAAAAAAAAAAAGAGCATGCGCAGTGAAATCCAGAGGATTCCGCTGCTCAAAATAACGTTACATGCTGCGTTCCTCCCGCTGGGCGGAAGCAACGGAGCGTCGCCCAGCGGAAGCAACGCAGCTCCTTTTGGTACAATCCGTCAACCATACAAGTCTATGGGAAACAGCGGAATCCGTTAACGGATTCCGCTGTTTCCCAAAAGGGCGGATTGTAACGGAAGGAAAATAACGCAAGTGTGAAAGTACCCTAAGTCTCCAAAACTTGATTGTGGTTTAAAAGCGTAGGGGTACCGGACCAAGACTGGCGCTAAACTGTGGCGCTGTAGATATAACAATCACAAAGGCAGAAGTTAAGGGTATGCTTACACAGGGAAAATACATATAGATTTTGTGGGTTGAATATCCACATCCTATTACAATACCAGCCCAGTGAAAAAAAATGTTATCAGCTCTCATCCACATGTCTTTTAAGCAAAAAAAAAAAACCCCATGAAATTCACGTACGGTGCAGATTTTAATTCTTCAGCATGTTAATTTTATACCCTCGGTTTTCACATCAGATTTACCCCAAAGCATAGTTTGATATTTACAATGTAATCCATATTAAAAACCTGGATTTTGCAGCAGATGTCCCAGCAAATTCCACTTCAAATCTGCCATTTTTCCAGTGCAGTTTACATCCTGCGCGGACCTTCTCTACGGAGGTTGAGCAGAATTTTCGGGTTGCAGGTTCCACTTGTTTGCAGTTCAAAATCTTGGGCAATGACAAAAGATGTCCGAATGTATCAACTTTCTATAATCACCCCTTCCCAGTAGGCAGGTGATCATTTTTGTATACTAGAATACCCCTCTAATGAGCTTATGTAATGACGTGCATTTTATTTGTATTCTCATTTATCTAGTATGTTATATTATAAAACGAATACACATGTAGATATCTCTCCATATGTATTGGCTTTATAATTCTTGTTCATAAAAGCAGCAAGACAGGATCTTGGTTTACTAAGAACTGTTTAAGATGTTGCTGTGACGCCCCAGGGGTGCCGATCCTCTTCAGGGACGCCACAGGGCTTGTACAATCTGACCAAAAAAGAGAGTTATATACTCTTTTATAAGGGGTATAACCACTATATTACCGACAAAAAACCCCTATTTTAAAAATATACAATTTTATTTGACATACCACATCAAAGAACAAGTGCAAAATTTAAAATTCTGTTAATGCATATATTATGGTTAGGTGAGAGTTTAACGGGCATGTCCCTGAAACTCCCCCTACCTACCCGTGGGGGTCGGCACCCTGTGATGTCACGCTGACGGTGCCCCCACTCTCCGTCGACTAGCCCTGTTAGCACCATATGCTCAACACTAGTTGGTGCTGCTATTCTGAGGGGCTCCTTTAATTAAAGGTGGTTCCCATTCATACCTCAATCATGAAACACTGTTGATCTAATTCTGGTCAACTGATGTTTCTAATATATAATTTCAATGTTCACAATAAATCTAGCAACCATTTATAATTAATTTAGAGCCAGGGTCTAGGATCCAGTCCAGGGTTCCTGCATTAATCCCAAGATATCATCAAATTAGATGGATCGACAAAATAGCCCGTCCTTATTATTGCCCGACGCGTTTCCCCTCCAGGACTTGGAATCAAAGGAGGTTCTTCAGGGGCTTTTCCAGATTGAAATCACATAGATGGTAAACTGTAACAACAATATGCCTTAAATTAATCAAAAACAACCCTTTTAATAATTCCACCAGCCATATACAAGTTTTCCACTCCCTAATAAGTATCTACTTACTAAATATCCCATTTGTCAAGAATTAAATCGATCCTTCAATGAGGAATTCTCTTATTGCTGAAAGAACAAAATATATCGATATATATATAGACATTTTCATTCCAAGGTCCCTCATAGTTTGCACATTTTACTCCCCCAATGGTACTCACTTGCAGACATAACTGCACAAATGAAGCAGAATATCTGTCCTGAACCACCACAGGATAAGCGATTGTTTGCATTAGTCACCCACTGGGTCTAATTTCCCTCCAATATGGAGATATAATTAACTGCAAAACATATATGAGAGAACATCAGTCTCTCCAAAATAACACCGATAGCATGAGGTCCAATCTCTTTACAATTATATTAAGAACCGTATAGTCCCTAGGGGACTTAGGATATCTATCTCGCCTGCCCCTAGATCAAGATCGACAGAACTCCTAGCCAAGTGGGAGGAGGAATCAATTTCATCATCTCTTAGATTTATGGGCATCCTACTTGAAGGGGAGAAAAAGACCTTGCAAAAGACAACTGAAAAATTACAAAAAACTATTGATAGGGCTTTGAAATTTAAAACTGAAGCAGATTTCGCCAATAGGGAGGCAACTCTTAAAACTTCAATAGAGCGATACAGATTGAGCATAAAAGATAGAAAGCATAAACGGTTTGCAAGAGATTTAAAGGACTTTAAAGAGAAACAGGCCTATAACTTTGTAGATAATAGACAAAAAATTCCCCCAAGTGATATATCGTCCACAGAAGCTGAATCGTCAGATTCAGAAAACCGTACCACTAAGAATTGGTGGACTCCTAGAGGACCACCAAAGAGAAGATGGAAGGGAGGCTTTATGAAGGGGAGAGGAAATGGAAGATATTATCAAGACAGACCCCAGGGAGGGTCAGATGGACTTGGTTCATCTACCTCTGGGCAGTCATCTGCCTCCTCAGCCCCCTCCACCTACCACCTCTTTTTTAGAAATGAGAGAATCAAGGCCATACGACCTGAGGGAAAGGGTTCCCCAAGGAACGAACAAAGTCTAATTCACACTGTAAATCAGAGAGCAACTATGACACAGGTGATTAATTTATCTAGCTATGATCTCTTGGAAAATGAATTGACAGTACTCAGGGCAGGTTTAGGGTTTGTGCCTACAGTTAGATATGACGTATTTACATGGATAAAAGATCTCAACCTATTTATACGTAAATTGAGATGGAAAAAACACTATGCAATTTTGAATCGGAATAGATGTGATCAATTGGATATTCCGATGGACATGTTAAGTGATTTTGACGATCTAGTAAGTTTGGAGGAAGAAGGGAGTAGAAGAACAGGTGAAGGCCCCTTTTCCTTGTTGAAAAATAGGAGTACAAAAATGCCACCTCAAGGAGAACAGGACAGTACAGAGATTTTTTGCAAATTGGTAACTATGGACCTAATGAAAATTGATCACAAATACAACCCGGCTCCGAAAAATCTCACTCGATATGAAAAAGAAGCCCTAGACAGTCTTGAAAATAATCAAGAAATCATAATAAAACCGGCGGATAAAGGCGGAAATACGGTAGTTATGGATAGAGATAAATATTTACAAATGTGCATGTCGCTTCTGTTGGATAAACAAACGTATGAGATCCTTAAACAGGATCCCACGGATATCTACCTGGGGGAATTAAAATTAATATTGACAAAAGCTCAAAACAACAAATTAATCAGTAAGGATGAATTTGACTATCTCTTACCAAAACATCCAAGAATAGCCACCTTTTATACAGTACCCAAGGTACATAAGGGGTTGGATCCCCTTAAAGGACGACCAATAGTGTCTGGGATCAACGCCTTATGTCAAAACAGCAGTACTTATGTGGACCACATCTTGCGTCCTTTTGTTACGGCCCTTCCTTCACACATTAGGGATACCATGGATCTCCTTAGGAGACTGGAAGGGATGACGGTTGATAAAGAGACTATATTAGTGTCAATTGATGTTGAGTCACTATATAGTCGTATACCCCATCACTGTGGTCTTAAAGCTATTAACCACTTTCTCTCATCCCGAGGTATTCAGTTTGCCCTTCACAACGAATTTATACAAGAACTGATGTAGTTCGTCCTCACCAGAAACTACTTCATTTTCAATTCTCTATTTTTCCACCAGCGATGGGGCACAGCGATGGGGAGCCCATGTGCCCCCACATACGCTAACTTGTTCCTGGGCTGGTGGGAGGATACAGTGGTTTTTGGTGAGGAGGATAATGAATGGACCCCCCAGATTATGTTCTGGGGGAGATACATTGACGATGTCATCATCCTGTGGAATGGGTCTAATGAATCTTTTATCTCATTTGTTGAACATTTGAACATCAATGATGTAGGTTTAAAACTAACATATGAGATTGGTGGGGACAAAATCCCGTTCCTTGATATTTTTATACAAAAAGATGAAGGGAGATTAAAAACTGATGTGTATAGAAAACCAAATTGCACTAACAACCTATTACACTGGAAAAGTTACCATCCTCCTCCCCTTAAAAGAGGCATACCCAAGGGACAGTTCCTGAGATTACGCAGGAACTGTTCCTTGGTGAGTGACTTTGATAAACAATCAAGATCATTGACTAATAGATTTCTCCAGAGAGGCTATCCTGGGGAAACAATAGAAAAAGCCCAAGAACATGCATGGAGAAGTCAAAGGACTGAGCTTTTGGTCCCTAAACAGAAGGATGAGAAAGATATAAAAACAAGGTTGATAGGAACTTTTGATGACCAGAATAATAGAGTTCTGGGGATTTTGAAAAAGTACTGGGGAATACTCCGGAGTGATCCGGATATCAGCAATGCAATCATGGAGACACCATCAGTAACATATAGGAGGGGACGTACGATAGGGGACCATTTGGTACACAGCCTCAATACTCCCCCTCAAAAGAAGACCTGGTTAGATCAAAGAGGAATTGGAACGTATAGATGTGGGAAATGCTCCTTTTGTAAATTTGTCGTTCCATCCAAAGAATTTGTCAGTGTGAGCACGGGCAGAATCTATAAAAATAGAAATTTTGGTAATTGTAAGACTGAAGGGTTAGTGTACTTATGTACCTGTTCCTGCCCACTGAATTATGTGGGAAAGACAAAAAGACAATTTAGAACTAGGATTAGTGAGCACTTGGGAGATGTCAGGAACAAGAGAGACACCCCCATTGCCCGCCATGTCAATGGCTGTCATGGGGGTGATGTAGAATCTCTGTCCTTTAGGATCATAGAAACAGTACCCAGATCTATTAGGAGGGGAGATTGGGACAAGATAATCTTACAAAGGGAGACAAGGTGGATGTTTTGGTTGTAATCTATCCATCCAAAGGGATTAAATGAGCAACTCAGTTTTGTGAGCTTTATATAGGTCAAAATGTAACAATAATCCAGCAAGACATATAAAGTACCTTCCAAGAGAAGGACAATGTCGGGGAGAAAAAAGGGACTGCTAAAAGACTTTATAGCAGTTGAAATTTACAGAAAGAAAACCATAACAAATAGGGTGGGAGTAAAATTTAGAAATTATACATACAACCTTGTTTGATTCCACCAAAATTCTAACACATGCTCCACTTTTTGAGTCCTATGGACTAGATAATACCATAATATCTTTGCTGTATTATCTCATGTATAATTGAATGGGATCTGGAGTCCCAGAAGTAGGATCTATACATCTGCCTATATAAGGGAAGCCATAGACAGGTGGCTCTATCAGTCAAGTGTTGACAGATATAATGTATTGCAGCTATATAGATATAGTGTCCCTTATAGAATATGGAGTTGCTGTATAAACGGGAAGTGAGTCAGTAATATACAAGCCCTACTAGAACTGGAAGTGATGTATCGCTTCCTGGTAGTATCTATATTTATACAGGTGAAGAACGATATATGTAACTGCTATATGCAATCCTCCTAGCAATTGGTGGAACGTACTATATAGATAATTTAGATCTGGCTTGGTTCTGGCCCATTTAAAATGCTACCTCAATACATACAAGAGCGGTTACCATAGAAACAGGAAGCGACACATCAGAATGAAAACTTTATTAGAAACGATCTGACCGGAAGTGACGTATCGCCACCCGGCATTACACATCAATATAGGGGAATTAATCCTTGTAATTATAATGAACACACATCCCGAATAAAGGATATAATGAACTTCATGGATATACTAGGCCCCGTTATTGATTATGCTCCATCTAAAATGGACACATCAGAATAAAACTTTATTAGAAACGATCAGACCGGAAGTGACGTATCGCCACCTGGCATCATACATCAATATAGGGGAATGGACTAATCCGTGTAATTACAATGAATATACATCCCGAATAATTGATATATTGGACGTTATGGATATACTAGGCCCCGATATTGGTTATGCTCCGTTGTAAGTGGAACAATGTGGAGAATTTAGAACGGAAGTGACGTGACGCATCTTGCCCGGAGAACCGGATGTAGTTACCGGAAGTGATCAAGAGATGACAATCATTTCTCCTAGACTGAGAACCGGAAATAGAGGGCCCGTGGAGGGATATTTAAACCCGAAGGGAGGCTATGTCCAGCAGGCGTGTACTACCTGCACTCCCAGCTGAACATCCAGCATATATATATCTTTTGCCGTTTCACCTAACAGTAAGTACTTTCAATCTATGGGAACTCATGCTATCGGTGTTATTTTGGAGAGACTGATGTTCTCTCATATATGTTTTGCAGTTAATTATATCTCCATATTGGAGGGAAATTAGACCCAGTGGGTGACTAATGCAAACAATCGCTTATCCTGTGGTGGTTCAGGACAGATACTCTGCTTCATTTGTGCAGTTATGTCTGCAAGTGAGTACCATTGGGGGAGTAAAATGTGGAAACTATGAGGGACCTTGGAATGAAAATGTCTATATATATATCGATATATTTTGTTCTTTCAGCAATAAGAGAATTCCTCATTGAAGGATCGATTTAATTCTTGACAAATGGGATATTTAGTAAGTAGATACTTATTAGGGAGTGGAAAACTTGTATATGGCTGGTGGAATTATTAAAAGGGTTGTTTTTGATTAATTTAAGGCATATTGTTGTTACAGTTTACCATCTATGTGATTTCAATCTGGAAAAGCCCCTGAAGAACCTCCTTTGATTTCAAGTCCTGGAGGGGAAACGCGTCGGGCAATAATAAGGACGGGCTATTTTGTCGATCCATCTAATTTGATGATATCTTGGGATTAATGCAAGAACCCTGGACTGCATCCTAGACCCTGGCTCTAAATTAATTATAAATGGTTGCTAGATTTATTGTGAACATTGAAATTATATATTAGAAACATCAGTTGACCAGAATTAGATCAACAGTGTTTCATGATTGAGGTATGAATGGGAACCACCTTTAATTAAAGGAGCCCCTCAGAATAGCAGCACCAACTAGTGTTGAGCATAGGGTGCTAACAGGGCTAGTCGACGGAGAGTGGGGGCACCGTCAGCGTGACATCACAGGGTGCCGACCCCCACGGGTAGGTAGGGGGAGTTTCAGGGACATGCCCGTTAAACTCTCACCTAACCATAATATATGCATTAACAGAATTTTAAATTTTGCACTTGTTCTTTGATGTGGTATGTCAAATAAAATTGTATATTTTTAAAATAGGGTTTTTTTGTCGGTAATATACTTGTACAATCTGGCAAACAGGTAATGTCAGTTTTTATAGGACGTGACGCCACTCACTGCTTGCGGTCAGGGATGTGGATGACCGCCGCTGCAGGTTTTACGAGCGTCTGGGGCTGAAGGGGTCTGCAGCCAGATGATGTAGCCTCCTGTGAGTGAGGCTGGCCCCAGGGGCTCGGGTGAGCAGGATAGTGGGTCCCGAAATAACACAGACTGAGTCCAAAAGTCTTTTAACTGGTTTTTACTCACTTCAGATGTTGCGGTGAGCTGACCCGGGCGTTGCTGTGATGACCCAGGTAGGACCAGGGGCTCCTTCGGGCCAGTCTGAGGGTAACCTGTTAGCTCGCCTTCCTAGCACTCTGTGTTCGGATAACCCCGACGTGGAGTACCATGGGGGTCTATCCAGGGAGTCGCTACTGCCTTTTCTCCCCTGTGTTTGGCCCGTTTGCCGGCAGCGTGGACCAAGTGAGATGGCTCCAGGCTCTGTCGCCTTATGGGTCCCTGCGTTGCTGCTGAGGCTCGGAGTCTGTGAGTTTGGTGAGGGACCTGTAGTTCCCCTCACCGGCAGGTTTAGCAGGTAGTTAAACTGGAGTCTGCTCTAGGGACCTGTACCCCGTATGTGCCTAGTCACCAGGAACACCGTACTGTTTCTCACCAGGTGACCGTTCTTCCCCGCTAACGGTTACTACCTCGTGCAGGGTCTGACTAGTGGCAGCGCGCGTATCTACCTTGCGACCGCCGCTTACCACCACCAGACTGGCTCTCTCCTCAGAACTCCACTCTCCTGACAACCTCTGCACTCTAGCCCCCAGCCCCTCCACTACACCCCTAGACAAGATTTGAAGGCCAACCCCCTCCGGAGACTACCCAAGGGTCCCATCTACTGGTGTGGGAGAACTGGTATCTGTGCGTACACACCTCAATCTGGCCCTTAGGATTACCTGGAAGTACTGTCCCAGCATGGGTGCAGTACTCAGTGACGCCTGACCGGGTCAGGGGCGCCACATTACTCGTTCTCTTTGAGTAGTTAGTAGGATCTATGATTTGCAGCCTTTGTGCTGTAACTAGAGAAGGGCGAACCCACAGATATTCAGGATTGGTGGGTTTAACCAAATTTAAAAAAAAATGTTTTAAAAAAAAAATCTGATTCTGGATCGATCTTAATCCCAAACATCTGCCCAGATGCGATCCCCATATAAGTCTATGGGGTCTCAAATGTTGTGCTTTAAAATGGTGGTACGGCTAGGACGAATAGAGCAGGAGTATTATACTTACCGAGTCTCCTGGGTAGCTGTAACACTACTTCCAGGGCTGCTCATTACCCTCATACATATTCACTTCTTACCCAGCCGCTGGCAGTCCCGGCATCTGTGATTACTTTCAGTCAGACGTTGCCTCACCCTGTGTGACAGCGTGTGTGTGATTGCTTGGAATCACACACGCTGTGATATAGTGGTGTAAAATTAAACTAATAAATTTGCATAGAGTCCCCCTATATTATGATACCTAGCACAGATAAAGCATATGGCTGCAGGCTAATGCCCCAAACACCCAGTTATGATGTAATCCACATGAGGATCTACGACGATCCTGGCTTTGCTACATACTAAAGTTGCAGCACGTGGCCACGATACAGAGCATGACCGTGTTCTGTGGCTTCAGGCAGAGACTGACTGAGCTGCAGCTGTGAGCGGTGACGTCACTCAGCTTATCTGTGGTCACAGCTGGCGGTTCCCACGGTACCTCATCTGTGACCGCAGCTAAAATGACCTCAGGAGACCTCCTTGAACTCAGTGACCTCACTTCAGGTGAACTAAGTTCTCAGACCTGCATCTCCTGGCATAACACCGCAATTTCTTTTTTTTTTTTTTTTTTTTTTGCCAAGAGATGCAGATTTGATGCTGAAATTTATACATCATATTCTTGCAGCAAATCTGCATTTTCTCGCAATCACTAGTGCTCATCAGTAGCGATACCATTCATTTTTGGTCATGTATTAATACTTCCCTTTTTTTTTCTGTGAGTACAATAATAACCCCTGTCTTTGTGTTTGAGACACAGAAAAACTTTACACACAGAATGATGGCTCCTGTGTCTCCGATGGATTGTTTTTTAATTTGACCAGTGCCGGAGGATCTGGAGACACGTGGTGTCTTACCCTAAATTTGATTCTATGCAATGACACCATACACGAGTTATATAGTAAGCTTACAGGGATTCATCTTGTAAGATTTAGTTCAGTTTAATGGATGGAGATTTTTTTTTTTTTTTCTGCCACAGTAACCCATCTGCACTGAAAAGTGACAGGCAAACACACAAAGCAGCTTTGCCATATGTATATTTTGCGATTTATTGCACAGTGTGTTTTATTTTTGTCTGTGCAGATGGTATATTTCTCCTGAATGACACTGTAAATGTAGCAGCAGTGTGTGTTGTCTGAAATGACTGTGCAGGAAAATAAAACTGTGATGATCAATTTAATCTGTTACCATGCGGCACCATTAAATATACATTGCTAGAACGTGGCCGAGGGGAGGAAATCTCTGAGCTTGTAGGAAATTAGTGGAAACGACGATGGTGATAAATTCCCTGATACAGACGTACATTTAGCTCAATGATTAGGCCTGCAGACTGTAGCTGCATCCAAAGGATTATCCTCATGAAGCGGAAAGTCACTGGAGGGATTCATACGCTCTTTATTAATTAAAATGAAGACATTCTGATACAGGATCAGGCGTCATTCAGACATTGGCGATTTTTCTCCTATGTTAAAACACAGACGGATTTTCATCAGTATTTTGAATCCAAGTTTCATTAATGTTTAGTTATAGTGAGGGCCTGTTCTATCCATGAAAACCACGGACAGAACAAGTACGTGAAATATGGATGTGTGCGTGAGACCTGAGGCGAGGAAGCTTCTAAACGATATATACATTTGTTATTTCTTACCCACTTCTGCCAAATAAAAAAAAAAGTATTCCCATTTTAGACATTTGTCAACGTGACAGTATAGGTAAGATGTCTGCTACATATTCTTATTCATTATTATAGCGCCATTAATTCCATGGCGCTTTACAAGTGAAAGAGGGTATACGTACAACAATCATTAACAGTACATAACAGACTGGTATAGGAGGAGAGAGGACCCTGCCCGCGAGGGCTCACAGTCTACAGGGAATGGGTGAGGGTACAATAGGTGAGGACAGAGCTGGTTGCGCAGTGGTGTACTGGACTGAGGGTTATTGTAGATTGTAGGCTTTGTCGAAAGAGGTGGGTCTTCAGGTTCCTCTTGAAGCTTTTCATGGTAGGAGAGAGTCTGATTTGCTGGGGTAGAGCTTTCCAGAGTATGGGGGAGGCACGGGAGGAATCTTGTATGTGATTGTGGAAAGAGGAGATAAGAGAGGAGTAGAGAAGGAGATCTTGTGAGGATCTGAGGTTGCGTGCAGGTAGGTATCGGGAGACTAGGTCACAGATGTGTGGAGGAGACAGGTTGTGGTTAATGTTTTGAACTGGAGTCTTTGCCAATCCCTTCACTGGCTTCCCATTGCCCAGAGTGGTGAGGCTGGGGAATAGCGAGGGGAGGGGTGCACGGTCAGAAGGTATGACCCTCACCCATACACAGGAGGTTTTTTAACCCAGATAGAGGCTTCAACATAGAGTAGGTACCCAGTTACAAGATATGCCGTGATGTGGCAACTTGGCAGATATGGGTGGGCTTATGCATAGATCAGCATTGTGACCACTGCTACATCTACAGCAGAGAAAAAAAACCTATCAAAACTGCACCAAGCAGTCCAGTTAGTGCTACACTGCTGGAATCAGGCTCACTGACAGCATGAGCTGGTATGCTTACCTATACGCGGCTCTGCTTTCTTCGCCGCTGCTGTTACTTACGGGTCATCGCTGAGTGCAGTGAATATGTAATGAGCATAATGAGCGGGCCCGGAAGTAACAGCAGAGACAGCAGCGCAGGAGACTGGTAAGTATAAGAATTCTTTATTTTTAAGTGACGTGTTTTCTCCAAAACGTGTCACACTGATGTCATATGGATCTCATTAGTGTACGGTCCGTGTGACACCCGTGCTGCTGGCAGAAAATGGACATGTCGCTGTGTGGAGCACACGGACACTCGTGTGCTCCACACGGTCCATGTCAAAACATGGACGTGTGCGCATACTCGTCGATTTTAATGAGTCTACTTGCATCCATGTTTCTGGTACATGTGAAAACGGATATTACACATATCAGAGACACGGATGTGTGAAGGAGGACATGGATGGCATTAAGACAGATTCAGGAGTCACCTTTAGAAAGTTGAATGCTAACATCTTTCTGCCATTGTTGATTTTTACCATTGGAAATCCCTTTAAAACACTATAACAAAACATTACAGCATTGTAACAGGTGGACAGTCTGGAAACATGCACTTTTCTTCTACATCTGCTCAAATCCTGACCCAGGGCAGTGAAGAAAATATGACACTGGGCAATGCAGGTTAGAATTGTAGATTTATAACGGCATAGGCAAGTATATTGCAAGCTATATAAACCCCTGAAGTGAAAATCCGCTACTGATGGGCAGATATTTATGCATATATTACAGTGCCTGGAACTAAAAATAAATTTGCCTTTCCAAAGAGTTACTCTATAATTGTAACCTCAGGGTCTTCACATGTTCTACAGCACCGTTAATGAACAGTTTATGATCCAATGTCGTATTTCTTACACTTTTCATGTTCTTTATGTTCTGATACATTTTGCAGTAAAAATCATCTTCGATAAGAAAGCTGACTCCAGGTATGTTATGCTCTTTACCACAGAGTGTGGGAGAACCAAATTAATGAATCCTATTTTCTTCCGCTCCAGTGGGCAGGTGAATGAGGTTATGTCTTGGGAGATTCTTGTGTTCTTTTCTCGAAGTATAAAAGTCCATGAACAATGTTGAGGAAAGATGAGCTGGATGCTGTAAAAAGTACAGTAATGAAAAAAAAAATAATCAGGAGATCTTACTAGAAGTCTTGCAATGTAGCAATCATCTATGGACTTAGTGTTTATTAAAGTGAATGAATTTTATAATTTATTTGTCAAACTTGTATGCCGCCCCTCTCCAAAGACTCAGAGCGGCTCACAACATATAATGCAAAATTAAAAAGTTTTAAACAAATAAAAACATTATACATCCAATCAATTAACCTTAAAAACATTAAAAACCCAACATACCCTATTTATACCAATTTTTATAAATTATTAGCCGTAGTCATCACTAACGGTCCCAAGCCTGCCGACATAGGTAAGTCTTAAGGTCTTTACGGAATGCCGGTATGGTAGGGGCAATACGGAACTCTGGGGGGAGATTGTTCCAGAGGGTTCGGACTGTTATGGAGAAGGCTCTAACCCTTGGAGTCACCAGTCGACAGTGGCTTATCGACGGGACTCGGAGGAGGCCTTCCCTATGGTCTTGGACTGGTCGCTGGGACACATAAGGCAAGAGACTGTCTCGAAGATATGCTGGTCCTATAGTATGTAGGCCTTTATAGGTAATCACCAACACTTTGAATTGCACTCAGAAACTAATTGGTAGCCAGTGCAGCTCACGGAGTGTTGGTAAAATGTGGGAACCTCTAGGAAGTCCCACAATGGCTCTTGCGGCTGCATTCTGGATTACCTGCAGCTTCCGAATACTGTTCAAGGGTAGCCCCATGTAGCGAGCATTGCAGTAGTCGATCCTCGAAGTAGTAAGGGCATGAGCAACTGTGTGCAGAGCCGCACGATCCAAATAAGGGCGAAACTTGTGCACCAGGCGAACCTGGGCAAACGCTGATACTTGATCGTCTAATGTTGGCTGTGGATTGAGGATGACTCCCAAGTTACGAACCCTCTCTGAGGGGGTAATAACCCCCCCCCCCCCCACAGGCTGATGAATGGACAGTTTTAATTGTCCCTAGGAGGCAATACCCACAACCACTCTGTCTTGTCGCAATTTAGCTTGAGCCTATTATCACCCATCCAGACCCTCACTGCCTCTAGACACCGACACATCACCTCTGCTGCTTCATTGACTTGGCATGGGGTGGAAACATACAGCTGGATATCATCCGCGCACTGATAACAATGCACCCCATGTCGTTGGATGATCTCACCCAGCGGTTTAATGTGAATGTTAAATAGGAGGGAGAGGACCGACCCCCTGAGGCACCCTACAAGGGTGATGCCTAGGAGACTACCTCTGACCCCCCTAGTAACACCGACTGCGACCGATCCTAGAGATAGGAGGAGAACCACCGTAAAACACTGCCTCTCACTCTCAAACCCTCCAATCGGCGCCGAAGGATACCATGATCGATGGTATCGAAAGCCGCTGAGAGGTCAAGAAGCACCAGAATAGAGGACTCACCCCTATGCCGAGCCCGCCAGAGATCATCCATCAATGCGATCAAAGCAGTTTCAGTAGATTAGCCAGGCCAGAAACCAGACTGTAAGGGGCCTAGATAATCGGTCTCATGCAAGGACCTTTGGAGTTGGAATGCCACCACCTTCTCTACAACCTTCCCAACAAAGGGAATGTTGGAGACCAGGCGGTAGTTGGTTAAAACGGCGGGATCCAGGGAAGGCCTCTAGAGGAGGGGGCGCACAATTGCCTCCTTATAAGGAGCCGGAAAGGACTCCTCCCTCAAAGAAGCATTCACAATTTCCTGGATCTAGCTCCGTGTTACCTCCCTACTGGCCGCAACCAGCCTGGAGGGGCACGGATCCAATAAACAAGTGGCAGAGCTCACAGCTTCAATGGCCCTGTCCACTTCATCAGGTGAGACTAGATCAAACCTATCCCAGATAACCCGCTCAAGACGTGCCTCAATCACCTCGACTGAATTATCAGTCGACACTGCATTCCAATTGGAGTCCAGATCCGCCTGAATCTTTGTGACCTTGTCTGCAAAAAAGTTGTTAAAATCCTCGGCACTACCCTGCAAGGGTTCCGCAGCTCTCTTGATGTTAAATAGGGTGCGACTCACATTGAACAGGGCGGTTGGGCGATTTTCCGCAGACTCAATTGGAGCGGAAAAGTACAAAGACTTTGCCGCTCTGATCGCCTCCAGATACTTCTTAGTACACATTGTTAGTCTGGTTCGGGACGATTCAGACTTACTGCACCTCCACTGTTTCTCTAGACTTCTATGCAGACGCTTCATTCCCCTGAGTTCCTCAGTAAACCAAGGAGATCTCCTGGGTCCATCGCCGCGGAGAGGTCGCATAGGCACAATCTGGTCAAGAGCCTCCTTAGCAGCTGTATTCGAGGCTGCTGCAAGAGACTCCGCTGAACTGTGGACAAATGAATCCGGCAATTCCCCAAGCAGTGTCTGAAAGCCATTCGGATCCATCAGGTGTCTGGAGCGTTACCACCTAATCGGCTCCGCCTCCCTACAGGGAAGGGTTTGCATCCGAAAGTCAAGCTGTAGCAGGAAATGATCCAACCACGATAAGGGCAAGGTATGTAAGCCCCTTACATCGAGATCTTCCTTCAACTGTCTCGTGAGTGCTCTGGATATTGGTATCATGATGGAGCTTCAGAATTTTTTTTGTTTTTTTCTTAAGCATTAAAAATTCACTATCGGTATGTCTTTGCAGTGTCAGAGGAAACCAAATTACCCTGAAAAAAAAAGCAAAACACACATACAGGGAGAACATACAAACTCCTTGCAGATCTTGTACTTGGTGAAATTTGAACACAGAACTCCAGTGCTGGAAGATGAACCACTGAACCACTGTGCTGCCCACCATAATATCCACCTATTACTGTTGATTTAAATTACCTGAATGGGTATAGAATTAATTATTTGGAGTAACTGTTAGAGGTGAAAAATTCCAAAAGTCCCAGGCCTTGAAGAATTTCTGTAGATGCCCCGTATTCTGATACTGTTCTTTCATATGGAACAATTGTGTTAACTAGATCTATCCAGGACTGTTAAGTCGGGTGGGGGGGAGGGGCTTCAGTGGCAAGAGTGAAAAAAGGCCGGAGATGTGGGGCAGCTCTGACTGGTTCCTTTCACCAGTGAAAAGGGTGTAGATGAGACCTTACTTATAACTACTTTTGCTCTACGGGCCGTGTACAACAAGTAAATCTATTTACAAAACTTAGGGCCAAATTGAAAGAGGTTTTCCCATGAAAAAAAGTTTATTTTAATCAATAGATATGGAAATGATGAGTTCCACAATAGACGTGTTTAAAATAAGATGTTCCTATGCTGAGATAATCTTTTATATATGTGTCCGTTATGTACTGTGTAATGGCCGTGTCTGACCGTACAGGTTCATGGTCTGATCATACCACATCTCCTGGGTCGGGAAGCAAGTAAAACAGTCTGCAAACATTACAGCACGGGATCACAAATAATTCTTTTGTTTGAGAAATCTCTTACCTAACGAAAAGAATTAGCTATGATCCCATGCTGAAATGTCTTCATACTCTTTTGCTTGTTCCTCTGCCCAGGAGATATGGTATGATCAGACCATGTCCCTGTATGGTCAGACACAGCTATTACACAGTACATAGCAGGGACACATATATAAGATTATCTCAGAACAGGAATGTTTTTTTAAAAACCCATCCAATCCAATTGTGAAACATTATTATTATTATTATTATTATTTATTATTATTATTTATTATTCCAAGATCTATTGATTAAAATTAACTTTGTTTATCGGGAAACCCATTTTAATTTCTGCAGACATGCTAACAAGATGGGCCATTCCACTGCGTCAAAAGCCTTTGCCGCATTCGAGGCCAAAGCCCAGTTATCTGGTATTAATGAACTATATTGAGTAATTGTAATGCCTGCCTGGATCCACAGACTCAGATGGGCTGTAAAGGTGAGGCTAGAGGGAAGCCACTCACCAAGTAGGACCCCCAGAACCCTGAAACCCTTTAACCCCTATACAGGGATTTGGAATTACACAGGGAACTGGAGATCACTACCTGTGGAAGGCTGCAGTCCATTGAGAGTAATCGTCAGGCAGGGTCAAACCAGGAATTGCGGAACAGGGACAGAATCGTCAGGCAGTGACTTAGTCAGCAAACGTAGCAGAGGTCAGATCCGGGTCGGGCAGCAAGGTACAAAAACAGTAGGCAGAAGGGTAGTCAAAACACGCAGAAGTCAACACACGGGAATCACCAACGGAATAGGACGTAACAGGAGCCAGGAAAATCAGAACTATATCTGGCAGTAATCATGTGACAGGAGGGGAAATAAGAAGGATGTGGTGTCTTCCTATTGGCTGTAGCTGAACGCTGGCAACTTCAGCTGGAAGACACATGCCACCCACAGTCAGCCAGCGGTACTGCAGATCCCAAGCTAACCCAGCCCAGTGGATGATCGGAGCCTGCGCCCACTGGTGCCGCTGGCATCGACTTCTCTCCCATCACCAGCACCATTTACGGCAGGAACACAGCGTCGCCTGGCGATCGGAGCAGAAGTCGCTGGAGCAGACTCCGGCGGTGATGTAACAGTAATAGACAGAACTCTCCTAATGTGAATTGAAGTATTTTTCCCTGGCATGAACCCTGTGTGATGCGGATTTATTAGCTCAAGTATTATTTTAAGTCTAGTTTAGTCCACATTTACTAGGAAGAGCGGGCGATAGGATCCACAATCCAGAGGATTCTACTCCTCCTTCAGCAAGACAATAATAAGTCACTTCAGATGTACGGATTTCGAGTACAGCATTTGAGGTGTTATGTTGACGAACCATAAAGGCAAGTAATCTTCTTGATTTGGTTCCCCAATTCTAAGTTAAGATTGATACGTAAAAAAATTTTACGTTTTGGATTTAGCATTTATGTGCTGTGTTCAAATACGTTGGGAGTATAACCATTTCAATCTGTTCTGGTTTGTTGGGCTTGCCATATAAATAAATTCAGCATCTTTCAAGTTTTATTCTATCTCTATATTTTCATAAGTTATCCTTTTTATATATGATATGGTAGAGGAAGGACAATCTGTAAGATAAGCTGTCAACGTGTCCAAGAATAAATTGGCATTCTTGGGGACCGTGTGTATCGCAATAAAGCATTCGATTTGATCAGGTATTCTGTTAGGGATGATTAATTTCAGTCAGAAAGGTTAAGCTTTCAAAAGGGTCTAGATACACTGAAAATTAATCAAGAGGTATCACCGGCCTGTGGTCCGAACCCTCCCTGCTCCCATATTCCACATTTTTTACCCATATTACTGGAACCAAATATGTAATCTAACCGCTGCAGAGTTTGTCTAGTTGCAATGTGACAAGTACATTCCCGAGCATCAGGGTGACACATTTTCCATAAATCCAACCAGCTATACCTGTCTGCATGTGTTGATAAGGGAGGAGTAGGGAGGAACTTGATGTGAGCATCTGGATTTTTCAGTGCAAAGCCCACCACCTTTTTAATAACTTCCAAACCAGCGTGAGGGGAATTGTATAGGTAGATCAAAACGTATTCTTTAGAATTGAGTGAGTCGACCAGTATGCTCCAACATTGGGAACATGTAGAAGAGCCCTGGGATCAGATTTCGGTCGAGACATACTTGAATCTGATCAAGTGCATGCCCAGAACAGAAGCATTCAGGCAGTATTGAAAGCCAAAGGTGGATTTACAAAATACTAACAAAATAATACAACTTAAAATTTATATATTTAGAAGCAAAACAGTAACAATGCAGTGACATGACAAGAATCTGCATAACTAATCATATGCTAAATAGTTGCAAGTCAAATCTATGTATGAGATAGCCAAGATGATTGTAAAATGAAGGTAGTCTCACATTCAAAGCTGTAGTGGATGATGAGATATGGAGCCGGAAAGTCAAAAAACGTTGTGTTACTAGTGATGAGCGAGCACTAAAATGCCCGAGTATTTGGTACTCTAATTTAGCAGATAGGACGCTCAGACTGGCTCGACTTGACTACAGAGTATAATAGAAGTCAATGGGAAATTCAAATATTTTTCCCTAAGACCCTAACAGGAGGGCTGAGGAGAGAGAAAAAAAGAAAATCGCTGAAATGAGTGGAAACCGGGCTTAAATAGAATAGGAACAACATGGGTTAGATGCCTGGATGCATCACTGACTCCCAGTTCCCTGCTGGGAACAATGTTGTCAAAGAAACATTCTTTCCTGTGTAATGACCTTGTATATAAGGTAAAATTAAAAGGAGAAAAGAAAAAAAATACCTTTGCAACTCCTTAGGTTATGTGAACATGATCAGTGTTTGTTCAGGCTTTAACATAGCTGAATTTCCACATGAATCCCACACCTCCGCTCATGAGTGGGTTTTTTTAATCTGTATTTGCATGCATTTTGCCACCTGCATTTTTTCCTCATTTTTGACATCCACTTTGATCTGAAGAAAGTTGGTTGAAAGACATGAAGTTGGGCAACGCAAAATAATGTCCCGCTACCTAACATGTTGTACACTTGCACCTTTTAGTGTCTTTCATGTGGCACTAAAGGGTATTTAGCCTGGTTTATGTTAATTAAATTAAAAAACAAAAACATTTTGAGTCCCCTCTATTTTTTTTAACCAGTCAAGGTGAAGCAGACACCTGTGAGCTGATAACATAGACTTTCCCAGCCTGATTATATTGGGCCCTCCCCAGCCTAAAAATTGCAGTCCCTAGAATGGCGTAGCACATTAGATGCACCAATTCTGGTGCTTTACCTCATCTCTTCCACATTTCCCTGGTGTAGCGGCAATCTGGGTAATTGTCATTGGGGTTGATGTCAGCTCTATGGCATCAGCTGGCAACTAGCCCTGGTGTTAGTAATAGAGAGCTGTCTATAAGACACCCCCATTACTAACTAAGTAACTTAAAAGAAAAAAAGCACACAAATAATGTATTGGAAAAATCAGATCCTGACTCTAGCCCTGGTTCACCAATTTATGAAAACAAAAAAAGCAGCCACGCAGCTCTGAAGTAGTCCACCCAATCCGACAGTCCACAAATGGAAACCTGAAAAAACTATAAAGAGATAAAAAAAAAGACTAGATACTGTCAATCATTCACAAATTTATTAAATAAATATTCCACGCAGCTCCGACGTAGTCCATGGCATTCCCTTGATGTCCACCAATTCTGTAGTTCCATCTATGGAGCCCCGTTCTGAGAAGGATGCTTCATAGGTTACTCTCCCAGTCATGCTGCACTCTGCGATACCCGGCGACTGTAACAAGCTGTGATGTCAGTAACGCTATCGCTCATCACCATTTTCGCAGGATCACACAGAGGGCAGTGCGAGAACTGGAATGTTTCACAAGTGGTGATGTCAGTAACGTCACCGCTAGTGAGATATTTTGGGTCTCGCGCTGCCATCTGTGTGACCCGGCGAGAGCAGTCATGAGCGGTAACATTACTGACATCATCAAAGTTGCCGGTTATTACAGTGCGCAGCCTGATCAGTAGTAACATATGAAGCGTCATTCTCAGAATGAGGGTCCATAGGTTTGTACTGCACAATTGGTGGACATTATGGGAACGTCATTGACTACATCGAGCTGTGGGATTATTTACATGGGCGTTACCGCAGTGTGCCAGCTATGATGCATAGTTCACACCTGCTGATGATCTTGCTGACGCCGCACGTTATCCCTAACAATCGTATCGACCTACATATACGGCTTTTTGCAGGATGATGGTAAAGTGCTCTTTGATTTTTTTTTGGATAGTGTTCATGTAGTACATCCAGCATATAGTTTCTTTTACATGAACACTGAACAATATACATAACCCCTTTTTGGTATTGCACAAAATCGAGTCTCTAATTTGTAAGAGTTCTGATTCATCCGAATTTTTATTTCTTTCAGGACTATTCTGTTTTTTGTGTCTTGTGTTTACAGCAGGAGCATTTACTCCATGCTTGGAATCCTTTTTCATGTAGAAAGTAGGAGTTACTCTTTTTTTAATTTATTCTTATTGTTAAGGTTGAAGTTACTTTAATAGTTGGTACCACTAGATTGCCCAATGTGTAGGCTTTCCTGAGCATAATTTGTGATCTGAAATGCAGTTGCCAGTTACCTTGTCCTGTTAGAAATTTGGCCCATGTTTTTAGATTATTCTTTCAAATACTTCCCAGTCATTGTGATAACAGGAGAAAAAGACTGATGGTACTTCCTAACTTTCTAATGTGAACAGGTGAATTCTGAGCATGAAACATAGTAACCAAAAAGATACAGTTTCATACTGTAGTGCTAAGATTTGTGTAACAATGACTATAGAAATGTAGACATGTAATACTGAGATACTTAGCACACAAAAATGGCTAGTATTATTGGAGCTCAACAGCCAATGCCAAAGCGACTTCTTATTGTTGGGTCCCTATCAAAGTAATGCCTCTTTGGGTTAAAAAAACCCTACAATATATGGGTGGACATGAACCTGCTATTATCCGCCCATATATTATAGGTTTTTAAACCCAAAGAGATGCATTAATTTGATAGGGCCCAACCATAAGAGGTTGCCTTGGCTGTTGGGCTCACATAAACTGGTCATTTTTGTTTGCCAAGTATCTCAATTTTTACATGGTTTCCATAACAGTATTGTATGTCTATATTCCCATATTCATTGTTACACATATATATCTTCACAACTGTGTTTTCACACAAAAGAATTGACATGCTGCAGTTTTGTTGTTACCACAAATTTGTAGCCCAAGAAAAAGCAACGTGCTCGCAGCAAATCTGAAATCTCATAGACTTAACTGGGGAAGGAAAAGCGTACAGTTTGTGGTAACTAAAAAGTCACCACAGACTGCACCAAAAATGCATCAAAAACTGCAGGGGGCACATGGGGCCTAATAATAACTATGTTTCCTGCCCTATATGCGCCTGTTCACATTAGAAAGTTAGGAAGTGCCACCTGTCTTTTTCTTAGATTACAGGGTCGTACCTTCTGATTGAGCACTCCTGCTCTTCAGCCTTATGCAATTTTAATTCTTCATTAGCATGCTCCTATCTGCCCATATATTGTAGGTTTTTTAACCCAAAAGAAGGCATTATTTTGATAGGGACCCAACAATAAGGGGTTGCCTCGCTCTTTGTTATTTTAAATATGAAGGACTGGAGAAAACGGGTTTATTGCCGCGCTAAAAACCACGAGCATGTATAAGTCAAATTATTCTCTTTATTTAGATCATTCCTACGCGTTTCCGAGGCTCATCTGCCTCCTTCATCAGGGAAAAAGAGGTAGATTCTTTTTCCCTGATGAAGGAGGCAGATGAGCCTCGGAAACGCGTAGGAATGATCTAAATAAAGAGAATAATTTGACTTATACATGCTCGTGGTTTTTAGCGCGGCAATAAACCCGTTTTCTCCAGTCCTTCATATTTAAAATCTGCTCTATAACGGGGCCGCTGCAGAACCACCCAAGCGCTCATCCATGCTAACAAAGGGGTTGTGACTGGCACAACCCGGCCAGGTGAGTGCACTGTTTTTATCCTCTTTCACTCTGTAAACCGGGTAAAACCCTATTGCGCCTTTCTTGTCTCCCCCATTACAGCACTCGCTCTTTGTTGTTATAATAGAAACTTGGCTAATTTTTAATTTATTTTTTGTTACGTTTCACTATATTTGTTTAGTGAACATGCGTTTGTTTGATCACTTGAATGATATATTGCAATACTTTAGTATCATAGTCTCCTTTTGAAGTCAACTCTGTGGCTTGTGTTGCTTTACTGGAGTCAGTGCACTTTATGTGAAGTATAGTCTTGTGAATCGCGTGATAGCATATGCAGTGTCATGCAAAGGTTTGTTCACAAGAACAGGAATTTAAACCAGGGGTGCCCAGTTAAGTAAGTTGAAGGTGAAATGATCTCTAATAGGCATAAAGTTAAAGATGACACATTTCCTTTGTATTTTAGGCAAGAAAAAAAAAAATTATCTTTAACATATTTAAAAAGTTCAAAAATGAAAAATGGGTCAATGCAAAAGTTTGGACACTCTGGTTGAATTGTGTGCTCAGAAAACTTTTGACCAAGGTTACAGACCTTAATTACCCTGTAAGGTTATGGCTTGTTCACTATCATCGTTAGGAAAGGCCAGGTGATACGAATTTCACAGCTTTATAAAAACCCAGCCTCTTCTAACTTTGTGCCAACAATCAGCAGCCATGGGTTCTTCTAAGCAGCTGCTTAGCACTCTAAAAATGAAAATTGTAGAGGCTCACAAAGCAGGAGAAGGCTATAAGGAGATAGCAAAGTATTTTCAAGTTGCCCTTTCCTCAGTTAAAAATGTAATTAAGAAATGGCAGTTAACGGGAACAGTGGAGGTCGAGATAAGGTCTGGAAGACCAAGCAAAATGTCTGGGAAAGCTGCTTGTAGAATTGCTAGAGATGCAAATCAGAATCCACTCTTGACTGCAAAAGACCTTCAGGAAGATTTCGCATACTCTGGAGTTGTGATACATTGTTCAGAGACACCTGCACAAATATGGCCTTCATGGAAGAGTCATCAGAAGAAAACCTTTCCTGCGTCCTCACCATAAATTTCAGAGTCAGAAGTATTGAAACAAATATCTAAACAATGATTCATTTTGGAAACAAGTCCTGTGGACCGATGAGGTTAAGATAAGACTTTTTGGCCACAATGATAAAAGGTACAATATGTGGACAATAAAGGGCACAGAATTTCAGGAAAAGAACATGTCACCAACCATTAAGCATGGGGGTGGCTCATTCATGCTTTGGGGTTACGTGACAGCCAATGACATGGGAAACATTTTACGGGTAGAGATAAGAAAGGATTCAATGAAATTTGAACAAATGCTTGATGCAAACATAACACCATCTGAAAAAAAAACCTGAAGTTGAAAAAGAGGATGTGTGCTACAAATGGATAATGATCCCAAACACGTCAAAATCTGCAATAGACTACCCCAATAGGCGTAGGCTGAAGGTTTTACAATGGCCCTCACAGTCCCCTGATCTTACCATGATTGAAAATGTTTAGCTAGACCTCAGAAGAGCAGTGCATGCAAGTCAACCCAGGAATCTCACAGAACTGGAAGACTTTTCCGAGGAAGAATGGATGAAAATCCCTTAAAGAATTGAAAGACTCTTGGCTGTCTACAAAAAGCATTTACAAGCTGTCATAGTTGCCAAAGGGGTGCTACTACAGTAGGCACTAACCATGCAGGATGCACAAACTTTTGCATCAGCCCATTTTCCTATTTTGTTAATTTAAAAATGTAAAAGCTGAAAATACACTTTTTTTTTTTTTTGCCTAAAATACAAAGGAAATGTGTTTTATCTTTAACTTTATGCCTTTTAGAGATCAGTTTAACTTCAACTTGCTTAAATGTTCACAATAACAGTTAGTTTGAACAGGGGTGCTCAAACTTTTGCATGCCACTGTATGAGATATGCACACTCCCAGCCAGAATATTACTGGACTGTTTCCAGCCTCGCACAATGCACTTGCATTGAGTGCATTGTGAGGGTTTTCAAGTCTGTAGTCACATGGAGTGATTGCAGACTTGTGGATTTTGACCAGATAACCCCTTTAAGTTTTGACTATTCAAATGATTATTGGCAAAAGACTCTTCAGAGTCCTTCATATACTGGCAAAAATGGCCACTAATTTCTTGGGGCAATATCGCAACCTGACAAACCCCACACAATATTCAATAGTAGTAATGTAACGTAGATCGAGTGATCTGTCTGTCGATAGGTACTGTATTTTTCGTACTATAAGACGCACTTTTTTGCCCCAAATGTTGGGGGAAAGTGGGGGGGTGCTTCTTATAGTCTGAATGTAGGGCTGCGGGGAATGAGGGTGCTGCGGTGGAGGGGGTCATCGGCGGCACGAGCAGGTTGTAGCAGCGCCTGCCGTGACCCAGTAGGCCCACTCATTTCATATTCATGCATCCTCCCGCCCATCATCTCTCAGCGCTGAAGCCGGCACTTACAGGTGGGCGGGATGATGGGCGGGGGGTGCGCACATAGTAAACAGCCGGCCCGCGTGATCACCCCTGGCAACTACAGCCTGAAGTGATCATGTGCGGTTATATTCACTGCCCACCCCGCGCATCATCTGCAGGGGGGGAGAAGTGAATAAGTACAGTATACTCACCATTCCCCTGCAGCATTGCGATGTCCTCCTGTCTGCTGGCCAGCTGATCTGTGTAGAGAGCGTTGAGCACAGCAATGATGTCATCACTGTGCGCACCGCTAGTTTCCACACACATCAGCAGCCGCAGACAGGAGGACATGGCGATGCTGCAGGGGAACGGCTCCACACAGGTCAGTGGCGCTGCTGCTGACATAGAGAGGAAGATGATCGATGCTGCAGGGAGTGAGGAAAGGTGAGTATAAACCTTTATTTTTTTTTCTGTGCCACAGGATGCAGGCCGTATACCAGGATGGGGTATATAGCACGATGAGGGTATATACCAGGATGGGGGTATATGAGCAGGATGCGGGTATATTATGAGCAGGATGGGGTATTTGAGCCAGATCGGGGTATATTATGAGCAGGATGGGGGTATATAGCAGGATGGAGGTATTTATCAGGAAGGAGGAATTTATCAGTATCAGAGACATATATACAAGCATGGGGATCATATACAAGGCAGGAGCATCATTACCAGGATGGGGTACCTTAGTAGAAAATTTGGGGACATTACTCCCATAACACTGTCAGCAGCAGATCCTCGCCCCATAAGTGTGTCATGACCACATTTTTTACTTAAAATTTTATTTTCCTATTTTCCTCCTCTAAAACCAGGGTGCGTCTTATGGTCTGGTGCGTCTTATAGTCCGAAAAATACGGTGTATTTAGAAGGGGTTTTTTTGTCCATTTTCTAGCAACTTTCATCTCTGGAACAAGGATAAGTGGTAAAAACGCATAAATGTGGTACATGCAAGTATTCTATTTGTTGGTGCATTGTACAAAATACATTTTTACATTTGGTTATATAGATCCTCAAATTGTGTTTTGTCCCACTGTGCTGCAGTGTGATTCCTAGTGGAGCAGTTGTCATATGAAGTATTGCACATTTCATATGTCTGTGTGTTTTTGTTTTTTTTCTGTATATGCATTTTTACTTTAACTTGGCTAAGAAGAGCCTCATATCAAAATTTACCTGTGTTTTCTTGTATTTTATATATGATTTGATTCTTTCAAGACACATTTTCGTGTCACATCTCCACTTGGACCTGCTCTTGTGATATTTGCTTCTGTCACCAGGTGCCGCCGTATTCCTTCTGCTGGCAGTGCTGGGGATGGAGGAGGCATCAGGGCCAGCAGCTCTGGGCGTAGAAGACTCCGTCCAGCCACTAAGCTAAGGGTGGCAGAGACCTGTCGTGCTGACTGGTTTGTCAGTATGAAGGTGTGTGTGCTGTTCAACCGAATTAATCCTCTCCCTGCTTTGGTTCATTGGAAAGTGCCACACCCTACTATAGCTCCCATCTTTCTGCCAGATGATCAAGTCTGTAAAGCGCTGTGGAATTAATAGCACTATATACTGTAAGTGAGTAGAATACGTATACCATAAGTGAGTAGAATAAATATACCATATATTCTCACTTTGGTTCACTCCTGCTCCCAGCTTCAGTCTTGTATATTTGTTTTTATTTAGCCTTTAACTTTAATTTTCCGACTACTCTTATGTCTTCTCATTTTGTAACTTTACTGCCCTCCTGGTTCTGACTCTGCTACCTGACAACTCTAGCCAGCCTGCACCACCGGCCAGGAGCTGACTCCATGACCCTGTGTAAGTCCAGATCCCTGTACAAAGGTTAAAGGGTGAGGGCCAGGATTACCCCTGGGATCTGATAAATGAAGTGGATTGTTCAAAGTCTGTCCAGGGTTGCCATTTATAGAGCTGCAAGGCAACCACTGACAAAGTCTCATTACATCTAGGCCTTGGAAGTCCAAAAATAACATATATAGATCCTTCGATCCAGGTATGTAGCTGGTGATGCATGTGTTCAGAAGGCTGCTTGCCACAATGGTTTGCATCGTGCCACAACGGTTTGCATCGTGCCACAACGGTTTGCATCGTGCCACAACGGTTTGCATCGTGCCACAACGGTTTGCATCGTGCCACAACGGTTTGCATCGTGCCACAACGGTTTGCATCGTGCCACAACGGTTTGCATCGTGCCACAACGGTTTGCATCGTGCCACAACGGTTTGCATCGTGCCACAACGGTTTGCATCGTGCCACAACGGTTTGCATCGTGCCACAACGGTTTGCATCGTGCCACAACGGTTTGCATCGTGCCACAACGGTTTCCATCGTGCCACAACGGTTTCCATCGTGCCACAATGGTTTCCATTGCGCCACAACTAAACCTTTGCTCTTTGAAAAGTAAAGTTAATCCAAAAGGAACCATGCATATTACTCCCGGTATTTTAGGTGCCTGAATAGGTTTCCACTCCTCTTTCAAACTGGATAGTAACCTATCACAGAGCAACTAACTGTCATTGTACCAGACCTGTTTAAGAAATAATAGCTGTGCTCTAATTGGTTGTCATGGGCAACAGACACTTTTTTTTTTTTTTTTCTTTCAGACAGTTTTGAGAATTGAGGCCTCTGAAGTCTCTGGAATGTTTAGATGACTGTTACAAGCTTCTCTTTAAAGTATTATTTGTCGATTTTTTTTTTTTTTTTTTTTTTTTTTTTATTTTTTCAATTTCTTTTCATCTTTCTATTTATTCTTTTTCTATTTTTCTTGTTTTTTCTTGTAGACCTTGTGAGTAATTCTCTTAACAATATATACTATATAGCACACATCAGTGTGTGTATGTATGTATGTATGTATGTATGTATGTGTGTGTGTATGTATGTATGTATGTGTGTGTGTATGTATGTATGTATGTATGTATGTACAGTTAGGTCCAGAAATATTTGGACAGTGACATAAGTTTTGTTATTTTAGCTGTTTACAAAAACGTGTTCAGAAATACAATTATATATATAATATGGGCTGAAAGTGCACACTCCCAGCTGCAATATGAGAGTTTTCACATCCAAATCGGAGAAAGGGTTTAGGAATCATAGCTCTGTAATGCATAGCCTCCTCTTTTTCAAGGGACCAAAAGTAATTGGACAAGGGACTCTAAGGGCTGCAATTAACTCTGAAGGCGTCTCCCTCGTTAACCTGTAATCAATGAAGTAGTTAAAAGGTCTGGGGTTGATTACAGGTGTGTGGTTTTGCATTTGGAAGCTGTTGCTGTGACCAAACAACATGCGGTCTAAGGAACTCTCAATTGAGGTGAAGCAGAACATCCTGAGGCTGAAAAAAAAAGAAAAAATCCATCAGAGAGATAGCAGACATGCTTGGAGTAGCAAAATCAAGAGTCGGGTACATTCTGAGAAAAAAGGAATTGACTGGTGAGCTTGGTAACTCAAAAAGGCCTGGGCGTCCACGGATGACAACAGTGGTGGATGATCGCCGCATACTTTCTTTGGTGAAGAAGAACCCGTTCACAACATCAACTGAAGTCCAGAACACTCTCAGTGAAGTAGGTGTATCTGTCTCTAAGTCAACAGTAAAGAGAAGACTCCATGAAAGTAAATACAAAGGGTTCACATCTAGATGCAAACCATTCATCAATTCCAAAAATAGACAGGCCAGAGTTAAATTTGCTGAAAAACACCTCATGAAGCCAGCTCAGTTCTGGAAAAGTATTCTATGGACAGATGAGACAAAGATCAACCTGTACCAGAATGATGGGAAGAAAAAAGTTTGGAGAAGAAAAGGAACGGCACATGATCCAAGGCACACCACATCCTCTGTAAAACATGGTGGAGGCAACGTGATGGCATGGGCATGCATGGCTTTCAATGGCACTGGGTCACTTGTGTTTATTGATGACATAACAGCAGACAAGAGAAGCCGGATGAATTCTGAAGTGTACCGGGATATACTTTCAGCCCAGATTCAGCCAAATGCTGCAAAGTTGATAGGACGGCGCTTCATAGTACAGATGGACAATGACCCCAAGCATACAGCCAAAGCTACCCAGGAGTTCATGAGTGCAAAAAAGTGGAACATTCTGCAATGGCCAAGTCAATCACCAGATCTTTACCCAATTGAGCATGCATTTCACTTTCTCAAATCCAGACTTAAGACGGAAAGACCCACAAACAAGCAAGACCTGAAGGCTGCGGCTGTAAAGGCCTGGCAAAGCATTAAGAAGGAGGAAACCCAGCGTTTGGTGATGTCCATGGGTTCCAGACTTAAGGCAATGATTGCCTCCAAAGGATTCGCAACAAAATATTGAAAATAAAAATATTTTGTTTGGGTTTGGTTTATTTGTCCAATTACTTTTGACCTCCTAAAATGTGGAATGTTTGTAAAGAAATGTGTACAATTCCTACAATTTCTATCAGATATTTTTGTTCAAACCTTCAAATTAAACGTTACAATCTGCACTTGAATTCTGTTGTAGAGGTTTCATTTCAAATCCAATGTGGTGGCATGCAGAGCCCAACTCGCGAAAATTGTGTCACTGTCCAAATATTTCTGGACCTAACTGTATGTATGTATGTATGTGTGTGTGTGTGTGTGTGTGTATGTATGTGTGTGTGTGTGTGTGTGTGTGTGTGTGTGTGTATGTATGTGTGAAAATATATATAGCTGTGCAGAAGAAACAAAACAGAGAATGTTTGCTACTTATCTATCCAGGCTGTGATAAATGAAAGGTACCGGCTCTATAAAACAAATGGTCTGATACATGGTGTACTGCTATTTATCTGTCTACATCTGCAGCTACAAAGTTCTTTTTCAACCAAACAACATCAGTGCAACATGCCGTATATAACAGAAATATATATATATAATATATTTTCTATTTTAAATTACCCTTATTATTGTAGAAATGTCACAAATGTTTGGTTAACATAGCTTTTTTTTTCTGCAGCACGGATGAAAGTACTGATGTGTCTTCTATTTTGGGCTCATTGGGGTTTGTGTTGTCAAGAAACTGTTGCTGCTTGTGCTTAGAACTCTTTTGGTATATATCATAATATTGTGAACTTATGCCGTAGTTTAACCCATTTTCTGACCTCCCAAAAACTTTTCAAATGGCAGGGATGATTGCAAAATAACGTAAACTCACTAGCTCTTATCCCTGTGGTTCCTGCACTGGCTGCTCTGGTGGTCTCTGTCCGGTCAGCCAGCAGTGACTATTTAGTCTGGTGACAGAAACCGGACATGAAAGGATGTTCCAACCACTGCCAATATCGGACTTCATCATTCATTTGACCAAAGAATGACATGTCACCACTAGAGATGAGTGGATCTGTGGAAGTGAAGTTTGGCGGCTTCAGCCGGACTTTAGATAAAGTTCAATTTGGGACCTAGACTTGACCTGAACCCCAATTAAAGTCTCTAATTGGGCATTTTGGGTCTTCACCCACATGCAGCCAACCATAAACAGATCACATGCGGGAATGGGTGGGAAGGGTTTTTCCATTTTTTTTGTTTGGTACACACTACATCCGATCACGCTTTTGTTACCCCCAGGGCGAGCCATCAAACACTGCAAACAGTTCGCACTGGACTAAATACCGAGCGCACCCGAGCACAGTGATGCTCGCAAGAGAGGTCAGCATACGTAAAGCGCCTAAACTCCGAACCCATTTTTTTTTTTGTAAAGTCTGTGTTTGGTACGCTCATCTCTACTCACCACTTACTCCTCTCTCACCGAAGATCACTGCAGACACAGCATTTAAAGTCAGCAAGTGTACCTGATTTACCTTTGGAAAGGTTTACAGAGAACAAGTGCAGTGACTAATATGTTGGTGTGTGTGTGTATACAGTATGTGTGTGTAATATATATATAATATATGACGTTGCACCTCGCAACCTGGGGGGTACTCACTCAGCATGCATGCTTCAGGTATACACGGGAGGCACTTCCTTAATCACAGGCTTCTTCTACAAGATGGCATTTACTTGCAGGAGACAGGCACGTTCCCAAGCACCAGGTCTTCAGGTTCAGTCCAGCCAGATAAGTCCCAACATAGCCTTCTCAGACAGCAGGTTTCCTCACCTCCACACACACAGGCAAACCCAGCTACTTCCTCCACCACAGGAAGTTCAGAGCAGGTCCCTGGGTGTGTCCAGAGGTCTGACTTTTACCCCTGAGACCACACCCCGAGGTGGAGATATGGTGAACAGTAGTCCCACCCATCTCTTTAGCTGGACATAACAAACCCGCCCCAGGTAACCCAAGTTAAACCTCTCAGCACAGCACCAGTGATCATATCACATATCCTCCCCCTCTGCCCAAAGCCGGGGGGCTTTGGCACCTTGACATAGCGGACAAGAGCACCCGCTCAGTCCGCCCCGGACTACAGCCCGTGACGTACCGTCCGCCACAGTCACCAGAACCTTCCCAGCGAACTCCCTCAGACGTCCCCCGGTCAAACCCATCTCCCCAAGGCTGCCGCCCACGGTAGGAGGAGGAGGGAGACTCTCCCTTAGTCAGTCCCTGAGCTAACCTGACCACTAGAGGGGTCACTATCGAGGGGCCTCCGCGGGGAGCTGACAGAAGAGGTGCCATAACTAGCTCCTTCGCCTGTTCGGCACACAGACCTCTCGTGGGCTCGTCTTCCCGGGCATCTTCGTCTGTGTCTCAGATAGTGTACTCTCTTGCCAACGTCTTTGGCTAACGGTGCAGCCCTCCTTTCATTCAGTCCGTCGGATTGCGTCTCACAGGACGGAGACCCTTCAGAGTCTGTGCTACAGCCTGACGAATACCCGGGTCCTCTAAGACCCTGGCTCATTTTACCATCGGACTTGCTTTTGCCCTCTGAGGCAACACGTTCATCGAGTGGGCCACCTTTCTTTTTTGGGCCATAGCCCATATATGGTCGCCATCCCGCACCAACTTGGTGGAGTTGATTCGCAATTCTCTGTCTTTCTAGATTCAATTGTTTTAAATCTTCCAAGTATCCCAAGCGGTATTCTAGGAGGGCTCGTATAACTTCAACACACTCCGTTGTACCCGCAATGGCACAGGGAACCATACCGACTTCACAGGGTACCCTGGCTTTATTATGGATATCAATTCTTACTCTCGTTACACCGGTCTTATCAACCATCTCCTGCATGGTTCTTCCACGTCATCCAATAAGCCTCATGACCATCTCTCTGGGCACTTGAATGGTCTCTTACACAAACTCCAACAACCGTCGAGCTGTCTTCACTGCGTCTGCAGTTTTCCCATAGATACGGAATGTTCCACTGTCTTTTTCTAGGTGCACGGCTGTAACACCTGGAACCTTTCTGGCTTGCTTAATATTGTTTCTTAGCGCTCTCAATGCCAGCCCAATTAATGTTGTCTTCACAACCACCACTTCTTAAAACCCTGCGGTCAGCTGCTCCAAGCGTCTGGTGTCTTCATCCTTCTTTGCAGTGATGAGCCACTTCGTACGAAGACACCGTAGGTGCATGTCACTCAGGATGGCCACTCGCTTCTTTGTGACGTCACTAAAAGAGCACACCACCAACCGATTAGTCTCTGCGGCAAAGTACACTTTACAGGCTCCTACCGCCTTCTGGAATCTCTCATGCACCTTCTCACTGGCACAGGCTTCTCTTAAGTCTTCCGGCACTCGATGACTGGTCTGCTTCCTTTACTTTCAAGGACACTAGACGGTTCCTGAGGTCTCTTACCTCCTTCCATATTCTTCACCAAAGGCTTCACCTTTTGAGTCACACCCTCCTCGGGTTCCTCCCCGGCCTCAGAGCCTTTGGGTTTCAGGCTCTTAGCTGAGTCATTCTTATCTGCGATCTTGGTCTTACCCACTGCTTCAGTAAGGCTCTCAGCTCCTGATGAGACCTCGGGTCCAGACTTCACCTCTTCTTCCGAGGCTCTTTCCACTTTTACAGCACCAGCTGTGTCTTGGGACTTCACCGCATTACCTCCAACTTCCTCTTGGGTCTCTGCAGTGTCACCCTCAGCCTTCTCTTGGGAATTTGTAGCATCACCTTCAGCCAGGGTGTCACATCCTTCAGCATGGCACTCTGTTCCGTTTAGAGATGTGGGGCTGGATTCGCTATTATCCACCCCAGCACTAGGTAGGTCACTAGTCTGCTCACTATGACCGTTGTGGATTATCCCTCCACCAACACTCTCCAGGCTTTCATTTCCTGTACTACTCTCACTTGACAGACTATCAGCTTCACACCTGGAAACCAGAGGGACCACCATCAGTACTTCCTAGGTTGGCTCTTTTTCTGCAATTTCAGCCCGCTGATTTCTGTCGTTTACAATGTGTCAGTTCAGTCTCTGATTCCTCTTTCTTTTGCAGGATTTCACTTTCTGGCTCCACCGTAGCAGTTGCCACTGGCAACATGTTTAACTTATCCAGGTATTTCACCTTCTCTGCACCCTCAGACGGCATACACTGTGCCACCTCTCGGCGCTTATTACGTCTTCGGCGTCGGGAGGAAGTTTTACCCTTCTCACCCTTCTGTACCTCACTGTGCTCGTTTGTCATCTTTCTTGAGTCAGTGTCTTTCCTGGAGTCATCGTGACTCCCCCTGGTGTCCTGGACTAACATGTCCCCGCTTAACCAGGTGTCAGCCCCCTTTTCTGGAGCTACTATAATTTTAGTGGTCACTTCCCTTTAGAGACAACGCTTCACTACATCGGGGAGACCCTCTATTTACCTTGGTCACCCCTAACTCTGGACAGTCCTTATTTGGAGTTACCTTCTCCTCATTGCACCTCAAGATACCACAGGGAATCTGCCTAACCTCATATGGAAAAGAGGCTTCTCTAGGCGGGGGCCGACTCATTCCTATGCAATCGGTCCCGGCCTCTGTCTTCCATAAGTCCTGAAAGAACTCAAAGTCCCGTCCTATGATAACCGGATACAGCAGATCTGTAGCTACACCCCACATCAGGGCGCCCCAAACGTTCGGCCGTCTGAATCATCACCCTGGCCAGAGGATATTCTTTAGTGGTCCCATGCACACAACTTCCTTCTATTGTCCTACCCACCATAAAATGGAGATCGGGCATGGGTCTCACTACGGTCAACCGGCTCCCTGGGTCTAACAGACCACACACACGTAGCCCATTCAAGTCCACGGAGCACTTCTGTGGCCTCATACCGGTTGGATAGCCTATACAGCAGGTAGGACATACGTAAGGCAAACCCCATTGCAAACCCCATTGCCCCTTGCTATAGTCCACCTGTTCGGATTTTGAATGCTCCACCCCCTTGTGGGTCACCACCGCTTTCTGGGGTCCCGCCCCCTGTTGGTTAACTACCCCGTTCCGGGCCTCCGCCCCCTTTTGGGCAACCACCCCTTTTTGGACTTTGCCCCCTTTTGGGCAACCACCCCTTTTTGGGACTCAGTCCCCTTTTGGGCAACCACCCCTTTTTGGGATTCCGCCCCCTTTTGGGCAACGACCCCTTTGTGAAACTCCGCCCCCTTTTGGGGTTTCTATGCAATGTCCTTAGCCCCCAGTTCACACCTTTTACCCTTATCTCCCTGGGCACCCAGTGTCCATACTGGCCCCCGAAGAGAACGCTCAAACTGGTCCATGGCTGCCACATCGCTGCGCACTGATAGCTCCTGCTGCTCCCCGCACCAGGAACTGGTACAGCTCCTCCACAACGTCTGCATGAGCCATTCCCTCTTTTTGGCTTTCAGACCCCACTGCTGTCACTGGCCCTCCTGGCACATGCTGTTGGTGCTGCTGGCTCTGCAGCAGCTGTTTCAGGAACCCTTCCATGCTGCAACGAGAAGAGGAACAGGAGGGGTGCTCCAATGGGTAATACCTGGTGGTCAAAGACAGGGGGGGGGTTAGAGAACCACTAACCTTTCCGGGTTGTACTGCCCGTACAACCAGGATTTCCAGCCTGTGGTGTATCACTGCTCACCAAGCAGGGCCCCGCAATTCCGGGTTGGCCTGGAACCTCCAGTCGCTGGTCTCTCGCCACTGCAGCACGGAACCCCGCAGACCTGCTGAGTCACCGCCAGCTGCTTGAGTGCGCTGTCCCTGTTCGTGGACCCACCGATCCACCGCAAACCCCTGCAGCAGTATGCCGAAAAACTTTGTGGACCCGGCTGATCCACAGGTGCGGAAATCCAACACGTGCTCCCGGAAATGCTGCCTGCATTCTCCACCATATGTGACGTTGCACCTCGCAACCTGGGGAGTACTCACTCAGCATGCGTGCTTCAGGTATACACGGGAGGCACTTCCTTAATCACAGGCTTCTTTATTCAGACTTCATATAGTAGATTGCCAGTACTGCATACAGGATGGCATTTACTTGCAGGAGACAGGCACGTTCCCAAGCACCAGGTCTCCAGGTTCAGTCCAGCCAGATAATTCCCAACATAGCCTTCTCAGACAGCAGGTTTCCTCACCTCCACACACACAGGCAAACCTGGCTACTTCCTCCACTACAGGAAGTTCAGAGCAGGGCCCTGAGTGTGTCCAGAGGTCTGACATTTACCCCTGAGACCACACCCCGAGGTGGAGATATGGTGAACAGCCGCCCCACCCATCTCTTTAGCTGGACATAACAAACCCGCCCCAGGTAACCCACGTTAACCCTCTCAGCACAGCACCAGTGATCATATCAGAAAATATATATTATAATATATATATATATATATATATATATATATATATATATATATATATATATATATATATATATATATATATATATATATATATATATATATATATATATATATATATATATATATATATATATACATACATACATACATACATACATACATACATACATACATACATACATACATACATACATACATACATACATACATACATAGATAGATAGATAGATAGATAGATAGATAGATAGATAGATAGATAGATAGATAGATAGATAGATACATAGATAGATAGATTATAGACATAATAATGTAAATAAGATTCTATTAAGGAAAGACCTGTCAATCAGGTCGAGGCAGTTGGGTAGAAGCCTTAGGGAAACCATCTAGTAGACACTTCGTCCAGTGACAAGCTCTATTTAAAAGTACATTGTAACAAGACAGCTTGTCAGTATTTTATTCTTCATTTTGTTAGGGCTTGAATAGTTGCTGACTGGTTTCCTCCACCTTCCAAAGAGGGTTGACAACACATGCATTTACCAGACATTTGTCTAAAATGTGTGGTCTGGTTTATTTTCTGTCGTTGGAAGAATTACACCTGATGTCATATAATCTGAGCTAGTGGAATACAGAAAAAAAACAACTTCATAAAAATGGCCTAGAAAAAATCAATTGTACCCTGGAAAAGCGTAAAAAAAATTATCAGGGTCGTGGCGTGGATGGCTTGTAAAGAAGATGTACTTCCCATTGCTTCTGCATCCCACCCTGAGAAATTCTTAGCTACTAGGAGAAATAGGCCTAATACCAGCCTAAAAATACTCCTCCTGTGTCTCTTACCTCAGTGCTGTGGAGCGGTGGGGACATTGCTGGTAACAATATGACACACAGTAAGAAAAATACGAAGACACAATGTCCATTAATGAGTCACTGTCTCTGTAAATTATTTGTAAATTATTATTAATATTCTATTTTCACTTTTTTGAAGCTATGCATCTGCACTATAGTCTCTGTGCCTCTTCCTGCTCCCCAATATATGCCATCCTGTCCCTACAGATGCGGCTTTTTTCCTTGAGCGCCCACATGACTTGAGGGTGGTGACGCGTCCCCCCTTGATTGTTCTGTGGGTGCTTGGAGATGTGCTGCATCTGTGGTGACTGCAGGGAGCTTCTGGAGACCTGCACTTACCACAGTGCTTTGTCTGACCACTCCCGTCCTGGGAGCATGCGCTGCTTGTTGCCCTGGTGCCGAGAAGCACACAATCTCGCCCAGCGTCTCGGGACATGCGCACTGAGGCACGTGGTGTCTGGCATCCACGGGTTCGGGCACATGCGTGGTCGGCATCTTTGGGCTCCCCGGTCACGTGGCTAGCCCATGTGACCTGGTTCTATTCTAACTTGCATGCAGAGATTGCTGGACAGATGTCACTACCATAGGCCAACACTATTTCACCTGAACACACGACTCCTCATGTAACTTAGAAAAAAGGATAATAAAAAATGAACAAGTTCCACAAGTTTATTCTTTGTGTAATGGATTAATGATCTGGGATTTTTGCTGAGCCTCACTACCATTTCTGTGCATAACCCAAATAGTACGGTCACACTAGCGTATAACTCGGAAGAATGCAATACGAGAAAAAAATCAGATTGTACTTGGGCCAATGTTATTAAATGAGTCAGTGCTGATCTGCAGTTTTTTTTCCTTTTAGTTGTAATAATCCTATAAAAAGTCATTCGCATGTTGCGATTGGTCACATATACTGGATGAGACTCGCGAATGCAAGTTTATGGGTGCGAGAAGAAAAAGGACGGCACATAGACCATCTGTATGCAGTCCGATTTTTTTTTTTTTATGGATACATTTACCATTCTGTAGCATAGAACACTGTAAATGACTGTTGAATAATAATTGCTAAGAAATTCATATTGCATATGGATGCTACATGATAAGCAAAAAATTGCACACTCACATTACATATGGAGTGACCTATGCATGAAACTCGCTCAACTTTTCTGTATGAGAATGGGTCAGTTTGTTTTTTCTTTTTTTTGTTGTGTTTTTTGACGCTAGTGTGAGTGAACTCTAAAAGTGAGTCTGATTCTTGGATCCATACTAAGAAGCTGCTGTATGGATTCGGTAGTGCCGATGAGGATTCTCAATTTCTTGATCAAAATTGTAAGTTGAAGGGATTGTTCACTACTTGGATAACCCCTTCTCACTCCCCTTGTTCGCCTCCGTAAAAATAAATAAGCCTATACTCCCCTACAGCGGTGTCTGAAGCCGCGTTCCCGGGACGCATTATGTCCTGGGTGAGCTCCGCCTGGTTTGTCCAGCCCCAATACCACTTTCAATCACCTGTTTTAGGCCTGCGACACACATCCGTGCCGCCGGTACGTGTTTGCCATTTTTTACACGTACCGGCGGCACGGAGACACGTACAGCAATGCTACCCTATTGTAGCAGGCACACACACTTAAAACCACACAGAACGTGTGTCCGTTTGTACGGGGGTGCGTTTTTCTACACGCTGACATGTCAGTTTTTCTCCGGCATCACAGGTGTCACACGGGCCGCACATGTACCACACGGATGTAGTGGGGATGTGGTCCCGTGTGACACGCGGTAGAGAAAACACACGTGTCAGAGAAAAAAAAAAAAAGCTTAACTCACCTTCTCCTGCCCTCCTGTCTCTGCCGCTGCTGTCACTTTCTGCCGACCGCCGCTCATTATTCTCATTTAATATTCACTTCACTGCGGCCGGCAGCAGCAGCAGCGGGGAGTCGGCAGGGCTGGAGACCAAAGATCAGCACCACGGACAGCAGAATGGACCACGTGAGTATGTAAATTACCTGTTCTCCGTATGTTATCACGGATAGCACACTGAGAACACACGTGGCCCGCACGTACCAGAGACACGTACTTACCTACTACACGCAACACGCAGGGAAAATAAGTGTCTTGCGGAACGTGCGTGATTTTCACGTGAGTGTGTCGGAGGCCTTATATAGTATGATTTCTCAGTGAGGTTGAAAACAATACTTGAAAAATAGTTGGGTTTTTTCCCCCAGTGAGTTCAGAGTTTCTGAACAGATATTTAAGTTGTTCAGTGTAATGGGAAAGGGATTTTTCTCTTAAGACATATCACCAAATTTATTATCTCTAATATCCTATTAATCCGTGGGATAAAAGTTGACCTGTTTGATGTGATTTTAATAGGATTCATTAGGATTCTAAATATAGCATTACTTGTGTCCCTGATCCTAGTATTGGCTTGGCTATAATTATTTGTTTCTGTTATTTTTCAATCTGAAGCAGAAAGGAATGGCAAGGCTGATAAATTATGTTCATATTTAATTTTTTTAAATGTGATTAGTTCATATTCTTAATAAAAACAAAAACAACTTTAAAGTTGTAGAATTTGATAATGACTGCAGATTTGCTGTATGTACTAGGAATGAAGCAATCAGACAAACTGTTTGATGTTGCGAGAATTTACATATCTGCTGCTTTCCTCCCCAGCTCTGGGACGCTATATCTCCTCTGTGCTAGGAAGTCAGCAGGCATCAAAGAAGCGTTCTCTGTTCTACCAAATTGCTCCTAGCCCTAATCTGAAAGTGAAGATGACTGGTCTTTGGAAAGATTTATGTAACAATCATAATAGATCCTAGAAAAATTGATAGTCTAATTTCACCTTAACTTCTGGGGTCAATACCTGTGTTTGAAAATCTTAAATTTCTTAATTTAGGGTGTGTACAGATTTTATTATGTATTTATAAAATACCTTGATTACATGGTGCTGTACATGAGAAAGGGTTACATACAAAATACAGATATGTTACAGTAGACAAACTGGTACAGAGAGTAGAAGGCCCTGCCCTTGCGGGCTTACAGTCTATAGAATAATAGAGAGGGGAGGGTAGGTGTGAGGTTGAGGCAGCTCCAGTGGTGGTAAGGTGGAAGCTCTGGTGGTGATGAGGAGGCAGCAGAGTCAGTGCAGAATGTAGCCATTTTTGAGGTGATGGGTTTTCAAGTTCCATTTGAAGTTTGCAAGTGTGGCAGATAATCTGACGTGGTGAGGCACAGAATTCCAATGAACAGGGGATACTCTGGAGAAGTCTTGGAGGTGGTTGGATGAGGAATGGATTAGGGTGGGTGTTATGATCCGCAACCATGGAAGATCACAATAGATCATTGGCAAAAAGGTGACAAGAGCATTGGCAACTAATCTGGCCGCCATCCCCTTACTAACCATCAACACTAGAAGTAGCTGAGGGGTGAACTAACATCCTATGCACCGCGAACCCAGCCGGAGAACTAGCTATCCTAAAAGAAGGAAGGATGAATAACTCTCTGCCTCAGAAATAGACCGCAAAAGGTATAGCAAGCCCCCCACATTCAAAGACTACGGTGATATAGGAAAATACAATACACAGATGGATGATAGGATTAGCAAAGGTGAGGCCCCACTAACTAAATAGGAAAGGATAGGAAAGAGGCTGATGGTGGCCAGAGAAAAACCCTACAAAAACCCAAATTCCTGATGGTACAAAATGGTCCTCAGATCGCACGATCTGTACTCCGTCCTATATTAGGCGCTCTTGTCAAACCAATGAACAGAAAACAGGAACAATTACAAATTCAAGAAGCAACAAACACATGGACTTATAGGAGAAAAAACTCCAAACATAGCTGCAGGGAGCTTCCCAGCTAAGCAACAGAGAGGGAAGATTCCTGCATGCAAATAAACTGACAACAACCACAATAATTGACAACCTAGATAAGAACAAAAGAACAAAACAACTTAAGAAAGAACCAAGCACTTATCTGGAGTAGATGTGGTCTGGAGCTAGATGAAAAGGCTGGTGAAGTACAGAACAAATGATAACCGGCCCAGACAGCCATGAAGCAAAAGCTTAAATAGGCAGAGAGTTAGCAATGGAAACGCCCATTGCTCCAGCACACCTGGTTTCTTTCCAAACCATTCCTGGCAACAAGAGGGAGAATCACAGCAGCAAAAGCATAACTGACATTCACAACAGTACCCCCCTTTGAGGAGGGGTCACCGAACCCTCACCAACGCCACCGGGTCGCTCAGGATGAGCATGATGGCATGATGGATGGCGCGAACCAACCTGTCCGCATGAATGTCAGAAGCCACAACCCAAGAGTTATCCTCCTGCCCATAACCCTTCCATTTGACAGGGTACTGAAGCTTCCGTCTACAGCAACGGGAATCCAGAATTTTTTCAACCTCATACTCCCGATCCCCTTGTACCAAAACAGGGTCAGGAGGCGCTGCTGCATGAACTGTTGATTCCACATGTCTCTTCCTAAGTCCTTGTTGAAGACATTGTGAATCTTAAATGATGCAGGCAGAGCCAAACGGAACGATACAGGGTTGATAATCTCCGAAATCTTATAAGGTCCAATAAATCTGGGTTTAAATTTAGGAGACGGAACTATCATAGAAATATTTCTAGAGGACAACCACACCATGTCCCCCACTTTAAACCGGGGACCAACAGTTCGACGCCGGTTGGCAAACTTTTGGGCAGTTTCTTGGGATTGAAACAATTTATCCACTTCCTGCCCCCAAATCTGCTGCATTCTGTTTACCACTGAATCCACCCCCGGACAGTCAGACGCCTCAAGCTGCCCCGAGAAGGACCTGGGGTGATACCCAAAATTGCAGAAAAATGGGGACACCAATGAGATAGAGCTAGCCCTATTGTTAAGGGCAAATTCAGCCAAAGGCAAAAACGAAACTCAATCATCCTGATCCGCAGAAACAAAACACTGTAAATGGGTCTCTAGGGTCTGGTTAGCCCTTTCAGTTTGACCGTTGGTCTGATGATGAAACGCCGAGGAGAACGACAGCTGAACACCCAATTTAGAACAAAAAATCCTCCAAAATCCGGATACGAACTGCACTCCTCTGTCAGAAATAATGTTTTTGGAAATACCATGCAAACGAACAACATGTTGGAAAAACAAAGGCACCAACTATGATGAAGACGGCAACTTAGATAGGGGGACTAAGTGGACCATCTTGGAGAATCTATCACAGATTACCCAAATCATAGTCATTTTCTGAGAGACTGGAAGCTCTGAAATAAAATCTATAGAGATGTGCGTCCAAGGTCTCTTAGGTACTGACAAAGGCAATAATAGCCCACTAGAACGTGAACAACAAGGCTTGGACCTTGAACAAACGCCACACGACAGCACAAAACTACGGACATCCCGGGACAGGGAAGGCCACCAAAAAGAGCTGCTTACAAGATCCCGAGTACCAAAAATGCCAGCATGACCCGCCAAAACAGAGCAATGAACCTCAGAGACAACTCTGTTTCTCCATTGCTCCAGCACACCTGGTCTCTGTCCAAACCATTCCTGGCCACAAGAGGGAGCCTCACAGCAGCAAAAGCACAACTGACATTCACAACAGTACCTCCCCCTTGAGGAGGGGTCACTGAACCCTCACCAACGCCACCGGGTCGCTCAGGATGAGCATGAGGAAAAGGCTGGTGAACTACATAACAAATGATAACCGGCCCAGACAGCTATGAAGCAAAAGCTTAAATAGGCAGAGAGTTGGCAATGGAAACGCCCATTGCTCCAGCACACTTGGTCTCTGTCCAAACCATTCCTGGCCACAAGAGGGAGCCTCACAGCAGCAAAAGCATAACTGACATTCACAACAGGTGGGGGAGAGAAGGAGGTCTTGGGAAGACCAGAGATTACGTGTTGAAGTATATCGAGAGATTAGTTCGGAGATATGTGGAGGAAACAGATTATGGATAGCTTTGTAGATCAGTGTTAGAAGTTTGAATCGAATACCCTGGGGAATTGGGAGCCAGTGAAGGGATTTGCATAGGGGAGATGTGGTGGAGTAGCGATGAGAGAGGTGGATTAGTCAGGAGGCAGTTAAGGATGCACTGGAGAAGTGTGAGAGTATTAGCAGGCAGGCCACAGAGGAGAATGTTGCATTAATCGAGGAGGGATATTATGAGGTCATGCACTAGCATTTTCATAAATGGAAGTTAAGGAAAGGTGCGATTCTGGAAATATTTGAGTTGTAGATGGCAGGAGGTGGTGAGAGATTGGATGTGCGGTATGAAGGACCAGGGAGAGTCAACGGTTACACCGAGGCAGCGGACTTCGGGTACTGGGGAGAGCGTGATGTTATTTATTGTAATAGATCAGGTAGGGGAGATAAGTGAGATGTGGGAAAGATGATTAATTAAGTTTTGCACCTATTGAGTTTTAGGAAGCAAAAGGACAAGAAAGAAAATATGGCCAATAAACAATCCGGGATTTTGGACAGCAGTGCGGTAACGACTGGGCCAGAAAGGTAGATCAGAGTGTCATGAGCATATAGCTGATACTAAAAGCCAGGGTACTTTATGAATTGTCCCAGGCCAAAGATATAGATGGGGAAGCGCAAAGATCCCAGGACAGAGCTTTTAGAGACACCGACAGAGAGTGGACGGGATGAGAAGGTAGTGGAACAGGCTAAAGATGGAGTTGGAAAGGTATGAGTAAAATCCAGAAGAAGACAAGTTCTCTGACACCATGGGAAGAGAGGATCTGTAGCAGGAGGAAGTGATCGACGGTGTCAAAGGCTGAGGATAGGTCTAGAAGGAGGAGTATAGAGAATTGTCTGTTAGCTTTGGCAGTAAGTCATTAGTAATTTTCGGGAGGACTGTCTTGGTAGAGAGGTGGGGATGGAAGCTGGATTGTAAGATGTCATACAGTGACTTGGATGAGAGGTGGTAGAAAAGTTCAGCATAAACATGCTGTTTAAGGAGTTTTTAAGCGAACGGAAGCAGTGATATGGGTCAATAGCTGGTACTAGAGGTCTGATCGAGGGATGATTTCTTTAGGTGGATGTGTTTGATGCATGTTTGAAATCAGAAGGGAAGGTACTAGAGAGTAAAGATTGGTTGAAAAGATGGGTTAAGGTTGGGATAAGCGTGGTAGTGAGGCTGGGAAGGAGGTGAGATGGTATGGGGTCGAGTTCGCAAGTGGTGAGGTGCGATTTGGAGAGATTCGTAAGATCTCCTTCATTGATGGTGGGGAGGAAGTTTATTGGGGAAGGGCAGTGATCTGTTAAATGGTGGGGTTGTGGTGATTGAGCAGAAAAGACATGCCTTGTTTGGTCGATCTGATCTTTGAAATTTGCAGCAAAGTCATCTGCGGAGATGAGGGCAGTCGGAAGTGATACGAGGATTTTAAAGTAATTCTGTTTAGCAGAGGTGAAGGCCAAACGGAATGTGTAAATTGATTTTTTTGAATGCGTTGAAGTCCTCTTGCTAGTGCGTTTTTCCCAGCGCCGCTCAGCAGCTGTGGACATTTTCTGAAGCTTTTTAGTGAGGTTATTGTGCCAGGGTTTCCTATTGATTCACGTAAAGTATTTGCTGCTGACATTTCTGCATCAAAAACGCGTCTTTTGGCAGTAACAATATTTTGCATAAATGCACATTTTTCCGTGGGGTTTGTTGTGCTTTTTTTTATTATCAGAATAAAAAAAAAGAGTGAAAAACGCTGAAAGAATTGACATGCTGCAGACTTGAAACCACCTCAAATTTGCCGCTCTCTCGGTGGTATGGGGTCCCAACCCACTTACACTATATTTCCAGACGCCAATCCTATGTGTTGGACATGTGGAGGTGAAAAGGGTGACTAACTACATATTTTTTGATCTTTTAGGCTGTGTCCGCACTTTGCGCTTTCACCTGAGTTTCCGCAGCGTTTCAAACTGCAGCATTTTCATGCAAAAAGGCATGCGTTTTGATTTTCCATAATAGTCTATGGAAAATGGGGAATTCTTGTCCGCACTTTGCGTTTGCAAACGCTGCGTTTAATTTGCATAATTTGTGGCAAAAACCATGCGTTCAAAGAAGCAGCATGTCAATTGTTTTTGCCATTTGGGCTGCGTTTTGCTAACATTGAAGTTAATGAGAAGTTGTAAAAAGCAACAAACATCAAAATTCCAGCGTTTTACATGCTTTTTAGGTGCAGAAAACATGTGTTTTGGACTACATTAACGCATGCTTTTCTGACATCAAAATAATGAAATATGTCCCTTTACTTACACACACACACACACACACACACACACACACACACACACACACACACACACACACACACACACACACACACACACACACAGTCCGACAATTAAAATAACGAAAAATATTAATTTATTGCTATTTTAGTGATAAATAGTATAAAACCGCTATAATTATATGAAATATAACTATTTTCATTATTATTTCAATAATTATGTATGTGTTCCTTTTTTTCCCCTTTTTTCATTGAGTTTGACTGTTTAAACTTTATTTAGCACTGTCTTTATATTCAAAACGCATCTGTCTAAAGTTCTAAACGCAATGGAAAAGCATGTAAAAAGCGCTAAAACGCCGTAAAAACGCATGCGTATTTACCGCGATTTTGTGGTCAAAACCAACTTTGGCAAAAGCAATTTCTGCCAGAGGATGCGTTTTGAACTGCAACTAGGGCGACGCAAAGTGCGGACATGGCCTTAGACTTCTTACGCCTTATTGGGGTAAAGTACAAGTGATATGCAAGGTCACTTCTCTTACGTTTGTATCATCCCCTTCACTCCTGATGCAGTTTTTCAGTTTTTCCTCCCCCTTCTTCCAAGAGCCATAACTTTTTTTTATTTTCCGTCATTTTTTTTGCGGGATGAGATGTGTTTTTGAATGACTTCTGAAAAAGATTCCAAGTGCAGTGAAATTGTAAAAAAAAAAAATAGCAATTCCACAATTGTTGGTAAAACTGACCTAGCAATATGATTTCCCAGTTTAGTACCATTTTGTAGATACCAAATATGTACATCTAAGTAGTGAAATTTTTTTTCGAAGTTGAAAAAAAAAAATAAATAAATTTTCCAAGACACGTACCGTTCTCATTTTCGAGATCTGGGGCTCAGTGAAGGCTTATTTTTTGCATCTTCAGCTGACTATTAATTATACCATTTTTGGGGAGACTCAATGTCTTGATCATCTGTTATTGTATTTTAATGCACTGTTGCAGTGGCCAAAAAAACGTAATTATGGCTTTTTTTTTTTCTCGCCACACCCTTTCCTGATCAGATTAATTTTGATAGATTGGGCATTTCTGAACACGGGGTGTGTGTGTGTGTGTGTGTGTGTGTGTGTGTGTATATGTTGTGGTTTTTTACTTGTTTTATTTTCAATGGGGCAAAAGGGGGGTGATTTGAATTTTTTTATCTTTTTTTCTTCTTCACATTTTGTATTGATTTTACTAGTCCCCTTAGGGGACTTGAAGCCTGCACTGTCCTTTTGCTTCTGCTGATAAGAGTGATGCTTCAGCCAACATTCACAGAAAGTGAGTCATGACAGTGACAGGGATCATCAGCTAATCCCATGCTGTCGTGGTAACCCACTGGCGCCCCAGGCTGCCGTTGGCGGCAAGGAACAGCACGATCCCCACCGGAGCGTGTTAGATTACGCTGTCAGAGCTTGACAGTGCGATCTAAGGGGTTTAATTCAATCTCCGATCAACTCGTGCCTGTCTGCTGCACATGTCTGCTGGTCAGATCATCAGACTGGAGATCAAAATTAGAAAACAATGTATGATCACTTAATTTTTTCAGAAATTATGTAATCTACATTGATCAACATTTGAAGTTTTTTTTTGTAATGGGTACACCATGCCACTAGAACAGTGTTTTACAAAAGATCCAAAGTATATCAACATAAAACCTTTATTTTGCCCAAAATGTGAGGACCATAATTAGAGAACAGCAATGACTGTAGCACAGAGAAAGATTATAAGTACATTTTCTGAAGGTTACAACAGTTACCAATCAATAGGAAGTGTACAGGTCTTTGTTTTGAATGACTTCGGCACATCTGCAGCCACAGGACATCTCACACTGCTCTGGTGTGATTTTGGTCCACTCTTCTTTCAGTCTCTTCCACAGTTCTTTGATTTGTTAGTTTCTTGGCCATAACTTTGTCACCAAAGATTTTCCAGAGGTTTTCTATTGGGTTTTGATCAGGGCCGGCCTTAGCCTGAATGGTGCCCTGTGCAAAACTGCCCTTTTGGTGCCCCCCCTACTGATTTTTTACCCAGTTTCCCAGGAAACAAATGACGACAGGAGCCAATTTTTTTTTATATCCTAATAAAATTCAGCTCTTCAAATGTACAATAAACTCCAAATTTGTGCTGGAGAATTTGCACCTCAAAGCCACCACGTCTGATCTCGTTCTTTTAGAGGTCTGCCGATTTCAACCATTTATGCCATATCCCTGGATATTAAATCATGGATGGTACATATGGATCCCCCCGATGGGGCGCACATGTATCTGGAGAATGAGGCGCTGCCGCTCTTCATAGAGAGATGATATATATTTCTATACACTTAGAGCGGCGCAGGTCGTGGCCCCATTGGTGGGATCAGCATCTACTATACAAATCCCGAGGATAAAAGTACAAGATGATGCCAGAAAATGCACGATGGAGCCGGCGGCCGATGCTGCGTGTACTCTGGACCAAAAAGTCCAAAATACAAATGTTAAAGGAGAATGTACGAAATTAGAAAAAAAATCTCTGCTTTCTATGTAATAAAGAGTCCTCAGGTTATATGTGTCACTGCCTCTCAGCTCTATTGACCTGAATAGACTAAGCTGCAGTACCACATACACACCATGAGCGAGAGGCCCTGTGTATGGAAGAACTATGGCATATATACTGTAATCCATTTATTAACCAGTTTGGGCTCACACCTGCTGGCAATGCTGCAAATAATTTTGTTGGAAAATTTGTAAGATAAATCTGCGCTGAATCGTGATATTCTGCAGACTTTCATAATACACACCTCAGCTGCTGCAGAACATCATCATACACATCTTAATTGCTGCAGAACATCATCATACACATCTTCTATGCTGCAGAACCTCATTATACACATTTCAGCTGCTGCAGAATCTCATAATACACCTCAGCTGCTGCAGAACCCCATAAGGCTATGTGCGCACGTTGCGTATTTGCATGCAGTTACGCTGCGATCTGCACCACAGCGTAACTGCATGCGTCCTGCGTCCCCAGCATAATCTATGAAGATTATGCAGGAGATGTGCGCACGTGGCGTATTAGAGCGCAGCCTTTCGGCTGCTGCCCGAAGCGCGCGTTCTAAGAAGTGACATGTCACTTCTTTCCTGCGCTCTGCATGCAGCTCCTGCTCTGTCTATGGGAGGGGCTGCAGTCAGAGCGCATGGAATAGGCTTTTTTTTTTTATTCCGGACTCTTTCTGGAGCGATTTGAAGCGCACGTGTGCTGTTCAAATTGCTGCAGAAATTTCTGCAGGGACAAACGCTACGTGCGCACATAGTCTAATACACACCTCAGCTGCTGCAGCTCCTCATAATACACCTCAGCTGCTGCAGAACCCCATAATACACATCTCAGCTGCTGCAGCTCCTCATAATACACCTCAGCTGCTGCAGAACCCCATAATATACATCTCAGCTGCTGCAGCTCTTCATAATACACCTCAGCTGCTGCAGAACCCCATAATACACATTTCAGCTGCTGCAGCTCCTCATAATACACCTCAGCTGCTAGCGATGCATTACATTGACAGACCTTCATACCTACACTAAACCATTCTGTGTGATGTGCAGACGGCAGTGACGCCATGTCACGTATGAGACTCCAATGTTATTTTGTTACAATATAAGTTCTCTGACCGCTGATTCCTCCTGCACGACCTCCGGGTGGAAGGAATCAGACATTGACTCTATTATTGCAGTTGTGTATATTTTACGCTGATGCTGCCGCGTTTCAAATAAAACACATTTAATATCTGGCCGAGGACGATGCAGTCAGAATGAGGAGCCCGGGAGGCTGGTGCCCAATGGCTTCTCCACGCTCTAATGCCCTGGACTGACCAGTGTCTCCCCTGTGTCTGACATTCTGCAGATTAGCCGCATCCCCAAAGTATATAATATACGTCTAGGATTTCACTTGCCGATCTGAGAGGTCATGTGATCGCTCACCAGTGATTTGCATACTTAGGGTCATCTGCTGAATGACGTCTCCTCCTGCTTCTCTCATTGTTATCATTTTCAATTTGAGAAAAACAGGAGGAGACGACATTCGGCAGATGACCACACATTTCAAATCACATGTGAGTGATCAGATAACTACCACTCGAATCAGCAAGTGAAATCCTAACAGAGCACATATTACACACCTTTAGGATATGGCAGGTCAATATTCAGAATTACATTACAATACACGTGACAGGTACAGGGCATATGTAGGGTGTATAATATATATATATATATATATATATATATATATATATATATATATATATATATATATATATATATATATATATATATATATATATATATATATATATATATATATATATATATATATATATATATTAATATTATGTATGTATTACCCCCTACATATGCTCTGCACCCACTCTGGCCGCAGCTGCTGGGCCCACTGGCATCACATCACAGGCTCCCCCTGTTGTCATTACACCTATCTGGGACCCACAGCTGCAGAGCAAGGGCGATACAGGGAGCCAGTGGTCATCTGCTCCTCAATGGTGTTCAACCATGCATCCCAGGAAATACCAATGGCCCCCATCACCCACAGGCCCCGTCATTTTGCCACTGCATAAATTACACCATATACATGGCACACAAATGTGAAGCCCTGGGCAAGCCAGGGGTCACAGGTCATAACACCACCACACCCTACACCTCAGTTAGGAACACCAAAGCTAACCTAAAATCCTTGTTGCCTTCCTCCAGGGGCTGATGTCCACACCAGGGGGTGGGCCAGGCGGTTGGCTCCGCCCACCGAGGAGTTCACAGCCCTGGAGGCGGGAGAACCAGGCAGTTCAAGTCAGGGGAGTGAAGTAGAAGGAAGTGGTAGAGGAGCAAGGGAGTAGAAAGTGACAGTTTGTAAAGCCTGAAGCTGGTCCGGGTGTGTGCCCCGGACTGAGACAGCAAGGTCATCAGACGGCGGTGACTGTCTGCAGGGGTGACTGCTTGGAGGTTGCTGGAAGGACCGCGGACGGGTGGTGGCCCGGCGGTACCGGAGCGGTATACGAAGAGCAGTCAGCACCATTGGCAGGGGCCTTTCGGATCCCGGCAAGGCTAGGAGTCGCCGTGAATTTGCCAAATCCGTTAGTGAAGGGGACCACTGGGTCTCCAAACAACCAAGTCCCGATTGAAGGCAACAGTCCAACCGTTACAGAGAGACACCGCCAGGGCACCAGTTTCTCAGGGCCAGCGCCTGCGGGCAAAGTAGGGCTCCTCCGGCCCATATCCAAGCCGGGGAGCGGGTTACCGGTGGGAACCCATCGAAACCATCATCATCTTAGGTGCAGGAAAAAGGGACCGTCACCGTCAACTACTGGGGAAAGCAAGTGCAGCCGTCCGTGGGAACCGTCTTTCCAGCCGTGTGCTTTACCGAGAACTGTGTCATCGTCTCAGGCTGAGTGAGTACCACAGTGCCGCAAGGCACCGAGCTGCCCCCGCGTCCCTGCACCCCACCAAGCCCTGCATCACCTACCTCATCACTGGGCCCCGGGACAACTACCCCCTACCCACGGAGGGGAGGACTAACATCTAGCTGCTCCATACCATCACTCCCGGGATCCCCATACAGAGCAGCGGTGGTGTCAACAAATCACCACAACCGTGGGTGGCGTCACGGACAATAAACCATCCCAAATCCCAATCCCCTTTCACTCACGGGCGAGGAGCGCCGCTCGAGTCTCCGGGATCCGGCCTATCGCTCGAGCCACCGAGCAGCAGCAGCAGGCCGCAGCAGCCGGACCCGAGCAGTGGGAGAGCGCGGCGTCCCCTCCTCCGCCCGCGACAACTTGGCGTCACGAACAAGATCTTACCGCTCTGCCGTTGGGTGGAGGTGCGCCTTGTGACCGCTGGAGGTATCCGGCCGGAAAATTTCAGAAGTCGCCATCTTTGGCGCGAAAAGTTCCCGCTCGAGCGTCTTCTCGAGTAGTAGAGGCGCGAAGGCCAAAACCCCGCCCCGATAGAGGAGGGGCCGGAAAGAGGCTAAGGGGGACGGAAACAAGATGTCTGCGCCCGACAGAGCCGCTGGAGGAGCGGTGGTCGCAGCCACAGTGGCACCCGTGGATGGGAATGGGCCTGCCCAGGTCCCGGCCGCGCTGGCGGGAGGTGCCGCGGCCCCCGCGCTCGCTCAGGTGATGCCGTTCTCCTTGCCCTATGCGCCCGGAGCTACCTGGCTACCGCAGTATGACGGGAATCCTGATGCTTTACAGGTCTTCCGGAAAAAGCTTAACCCGTTGCTAGAACTGTACCCCCTGACCGATAAGCAACGTGCAGCGGTAGTGCTGGGCCAGTTAACCGGCGCGGCTGAGCAGGAGGCGGAGACCTGGGCCGAGGAGGACCGGTTCTCTGTAGCCACCATCTTTGAGAAGCTACAAACTGCCTTTGAGACCCGTACTGAAGCTGAGCTGAGGATGCAGTTTTACCAGTGCCGGCAACGGTCTGTGGATAGCATTCGGGACTATGCTTTACGTCTGCAAACCGCCCTCCGCACGCTAAAGCGGGTGAATCCTATCAATGAGGCGGACAGCAACAAGATGTTAGTAGAGCAATTTGTGCAGGGGATGAGGTCCCCTGAGGATCGCAAACCACTCCGGCTGTGGGCCCTAGAACACCCTTATGTGGACTTTGCCGTGTTAAAGGAACGGGCCATTAAAGCACTGCAGCCCCCAGCTTCAGAAATCTTGGAGCCAGCCCCGTGCCCCATTGAGACGGCCCCCGTTGTGGTGGCCCCTGCCCTACCAACCTCTCCAATACCTACAGCCCAAGCAGCACGATGGAGGAACTGGCAGCCCAGGTCCGTCACATGGACGGAGACCTCGCCAAGATTCTCGCTGCACTCCAACCTTTGACCAGATCTCAGCCTCCAGCACAGATACAGCTTGCCTACAGCCCTGAGGATGTTCCCTGGATGCAGCGGAGAAGTGCTAACAACCCGCGGAGCAGACCTCCAACCTGCTACAAGTGCCGTAAGCCTGGTCATTACTTCCGACAGTGCCCGTTAAACGAGCAACCCCTGGGGCCCCGGGCCAATCCTCAGGAGTAGAACCCCGTGGCCCCCCAGACTGGCGGGACCGGTATATCGGGGCCCGGCCCATCATCCCCGTGGCTGTGGACGGCATACCGGTGATGGCTCTCTTGGACACTGGATCACAGTTAACCACCATACCATACACATTGTACCAGCGGTATTGGGGGATAGACGAGCTGGCACCCCCAGATACTAGTATAACACTAATTGCTGCTAATGGACTCCCATTGACCCAAGTGGGGTATAAACAGGTGGCTATGACAGTGGGGCAAGCTGAACTGCAACACCAGGGTATGATTGTGATCATGAATGAACCCAGTGATCATAACCCGAAGATAGTGCTAGGAACCAATGTGATGGAGCACTGTATGGGTGATGTGTTGGCCCTACTGCAACAGCTGGCCGCCACGGCGGCGGGGAGCCGACAGAGAGCTGTGCAGCGTGAGATCCGAGCCTTGATGTACCGCCAGCATGTAAACTCAACAGGAGGAGAGATTGGTGGAGTGAGAGTGATGGATGTTGCTCCGTTGATTGTGCCCCCCTAGGAGTGAGATGATGATTTGGTGTAGGGCAGCGGTAGGGCCTCAGGGGCGTGACTACCCTGCCATGATGGAGCCCATACCCTCCGAGCACTGGCCCACTGTAATGGCCGCCCGAGGGGTGGTAGATGTAAAGAAGGGGAGAGTGCCCGTTAGGGTACTGAACTGTGGGGAGGAAGAAGTCAGGCTTCCCCGGTATGCCACCATTGCCAAGCTGCTCACCCTGGATCCCCACACCATCCACGAGGCCACTCCCTCAGTTTCCCCACCTACTACCAGCACTCCCCCGCCTCAAGGGGAGGTGGGAGGTAAATGAGTGGCACCAACAGCTACACGTGGGCACTGATGATACCCCTACACATCACAAAGCAGGGGTATACAGGGTGGTGCGGGAGTATGAACAAGTTTTCAGCAAACGTCCACTAGACTTTGGGCAGATCAAAGGGGTCCAACACCACATCCCCACCGGTGAACACCCCCCTATCAAAGAGAGGTACAGGCCTATTCCCCCTGCACATTACCAGTGTGCCAAAGATATGTTGAGGAACATGAAGGAGGCAGGGGTTATTCGAGACAGCTGTAGTCCCTGGGCCGCTCCGTTGGTACTGGTCAAGAAGAAGGATGGTACCATGCGGATGTGTGTGGACTACCGGAAGATTAATCAGATAACGCATAAAGATGCCTACTCACTGCCCCGTATTGAAGAGTCTTTGGCCGCACTGAGAACAGCAAATTACTTCTCTACCTTTGACCTCACCAGTGGGTACTGGCAAGTGGCAGTGGCCCCGGAAGACCGGGATAAAACCGCCTTCACCACCCCAATGGGCCTCTGTGAATTCAATAGTATGCCGTTTGGGCTGTGCAATGCCCCCGGAACCTTCCAACGGCTGATGGAGTGCTGTCTGGGACATCTAAACTTCGAGACCGTCCTGTTATACCTGGATGATGTGATTGTGTACTCTCAGACGTATGAAGCCCATCTGGAGCACCTAGCCGAGGTGTTCGCGTCCCTTGCCAAATACGGGATGAAGTTGAAGCCCTCCAAGTGCCACCTGCTGAAACCCAGAGTGCAGTACCTGGGGCATGTGGTGAGTGCGGAAGGTGTTGCCCCCGACCCTGAGAAGATCACTGCCATCCAGGACTGGCCAAGACCAACCACCGTGAGGGAAGTAAGGCAGTTTTTGGGTCTGGTGGGGTACTACCGGCGCTTCATCAAGGGGTACACGAAGATGGCTGCTCCCATGCAAGACCTCCTCGTGGGATAGACCAAAGGTGGTAGACCCATCGGAGCCCCACTTGTGTGGGAGGACAGGCATGAGGAGTCCTTCCGTCAGCTGAAAGCGGCCTTGACTGGAGAAGAGGTCCTAGCGTACCCTGACTACGGCTGCCCATTCATCCTCTACACAGACGCCAGCAATGTGGGTTTGGGGGCAGTCCTGTCCCAGGTCCAGTAAGGAAAGGAGAAGGTGATTGCCTATGCTAGCCGAAAACTCCGGCCGACTGAAAGGAACCCTGAGAACTACAGCTCCTTCAAGCTCGAGCTCCTGGCACTGGTGTGGGCTATCACCGAGCGGTTCCGCCACTACTTGGCCGCAGCAAAATTCACCGCTTTCACGGATAACAATCCGTTGACTCACCTGGACACGGCCAAGCTGGGCACGTTGGAGCAGCGGTGGGTGGCCAGACTAGCCAACTATGACTTCACCATCAAATACAGGGCCGGTCGTGTCAACATTAATGCCGATGCCCTCTCTCGGATGCCCCACTAGTCAGAAGGTGGGTGCGAGGATGATGACCTCGAAGAGATCGAGTTGCCTGCATTCCACCGGCCACCAACTGAGAAGGTACATGTCCACCAACAACGGGTGAACCTGGATCCGCTGCCCAGTCAGGAGTGGCAGGAAGCTCAAAATCAGGCGCCCGCTGTCCGCCTAGTCAAGACCCTGGTGGAGCAAGGCGCTGCTGGGATGGACCCTGCTGCCTCAGCTGAAGCCCAACGCTTGTGGAAGGAACGGACCCGGCTGTGTCTACATCAGGGGAGGTTGTACCGTGAGCTGATCAACCCGAAGACCCATGAGAAGATCCGCCAGTTGGTCATTCCCCAAGCTGATGTACCCACTGTTCTGCAGGCGTACCATGATGGTGCCGGCCACTTCGGATGGAAGAAGCTGGAGATGCTGTTGAGGGAGCGGTTCTATTGGAGTGGGATGCGGGAGTCTGTGGAGGCCTGGTGTCGAGAGTGCGGTCCTTGTACGTTGAGGAGGAAGGATGAAGCCAGCCAGAAGGCTCCCCTACGCCCGATCATTACACACCAACCGCTGGAGCTGGTCGCCTTGGACCATGTAAAGCTCACCCCCAGCCGAAGTGGGTACACTTACGCTCTGACCATAGTAGATCATTACTCCCGGTTCATGGTGGTTGTCCCGGTCAAGGACTTAACCGGCCGTACCGCCGCTAGAGCGTTCCAAGCTTACTTCTGTTGACCCCATGGATACCCTGAGAAGGTGCTTACCGACCAAGGTCCAGCCTTTGAGGCGGAGGTGTTCCATGCGTTCTGTCAGCTGTACGGCTGCAAGAAGATCCGGACCACACCTTACCATGCCCAGACCAACGGTATGTGTGAGAAGATGAACCATTTGGTCCTTGGCCTCCTCAAAATGTTGCCGTTGGAGGAGCGGAACCTGTGGCCGGAGAAGCTGCCTGACTTGGTCGATATGTACAACAATATCCCGTCTAGCTCAACGAAGTGCACCCCAGCGTATCTGATGAGGGCTCGGCCCGGCCGACTGCCGGTGGACCTGGAAATGGGACTGGAAGCCCCAGAGACACTCCCCTCAACGGCTGAATGGGACACCCGGCGGAGGGTGCAGTACCGACAGATTCAGGAGTATGTGGAGAAGAATCTAAGTCTGAGTCGAGAACAACAGGAGCAGCGCTTCAATCAGGAAGCGTCTGCGGGCCCTTTCCAGCCTGGAGATGTGGTGTTAAAGCGGAAGAGGAAGACCCACAAGCTGGATGATCAATGGGAACAAATCCCATACGTCATACAACCCACAGGATGGGAAGATGGGAAGGCCTACCAGATCAGTCGTGACCAAGGGGGCACTTTGGCCACGGTTTCCCGGGACCATCTGAAAAGGTGCCCACCAGCATTGAGGGCGACGGCTGAAGTACCAGCTCCTCCACCAGCAGAGAAGGCAAAAGAGGTGATCCACACTGTGATGGGTGACTTCCCAGCACACTGGCCTACACAGAACGGCGCGGTGATTCTTCCAGTGATACTGTTCCCACAACCTGTGGATGAAGAAGTGGTGGAAGCGGTCAACCGTGAGCCAGAACCAGTGCCAGTGCCAAGGGATGAACCTGTGCCCAGCTCCCCTATGCCTCCACCTGCCCCACACGATAGCAGTGAGGAGGAACAGATTGTTCCCTCTGCTCCACTGCCTAGCCCCACTGACACCGGACCCCGGAGGTCCACCCGTCCCAACCTAGGTAGGCCCCCACTTAGGTACAGGGAAAACGTTCTTTAAAAGGGGGGGAAGGGGGAAGAAAACGTGTGTTTAAAGTGTGTTTGAAAAGGTTTTGCAAAAATGAGAATAATAACCGAAGATAACCTGATTGTCTACAGTGATTGGAAACCGGCCGTTGCCGACACCGTTGTCTCCGTGGGGACCGCTTGAAAAGTTGTTTGCATAGAAACTTCTATGGACAAGCCCGTGAACTTGCAGGGCAACCACAAACGTTAAGTGGGTTGTAAATAAAATCTGTTGTTGCAGCTAACCGTTACCGCCTCCGGAGAGGCAGGTTGGAGGGAGGGCCCGCAGTGGAGCAGGCTGGGGCCCAGCCACCACAGGAACCGGTGGCTACCCTCTGGAGGGGAAGGACAGATCCCGCTCAGGTAACTTGTGCAGGACTGGGGTCAAGGGGTGCTGCCTGGGTTTTAGGGGCAGCATCAGGGCCAGGTTACCTGGGTGGGAGAGAGCGGCAGCCGCAACCGTTTAAAATGTTTGCAACGTTTAAGTACCGAACCTCCCGATGTGGGATGATGTCATAAGTTGTATTATGTTTACCTTTTTATATCTTTTCAGAAAATAAAACCGGTGTTGGACGGGCAGCCCGCGGACGGTCTGCATTTTGCTAAGGGAGAATGTGACGCCCTGGGCAAGCCAGGGGTCGCAGGTCATAACACCACCACACCCTACACCCCAGTTAGGAACACCAAAGCTAACCTAAAATCTTTGTTGCCTTCCTCCAGGGGCTGATGTCCACACCAGGGGGTGGGCCAGGTGGTTGGCTCCGCCCACCGAGGAGTTCACAGCCCTGAAGGCGGGAGAACCAGGCAGTTCAAGCCAGGGGAGTGAAGTAGAAGGAAGTGGTAGAGGAGCAAGGGAGTAGAAAGTGACAGTTTGTAAAGCCTGAAGCTGGTCCGGGTGTGTGCCCCGGACTGAGACAGCAAGGTCAGCAGACGGCGGTGACTGTCTGCAGGGGTGACTGCTTGGAGGTTGCTGGAAGGACCGCGGACGGGTGGTGGCCCGGCGGTACCGGAGCGGTATACGAAGAGCAGTCAGCACCAGTGGCAGGGGCCTTTCGGATCCCGGCAAGGCTAGGAGGCGCCGTAAATTTGCCAAATCCGTTAGTGAAGGGGACCTCTGGGTCTCCCAACAACAAAGTCCCGATTGAAGGCAACAGTCCAACCGTTACAGAGAGACACCGCCACCGCCAGGGCACCAGTTTCTCAGGGCCAGCGCCTGCGGGCAAAGTAGGGCTCCTCCGGCCCATATCCAAGCCGGGGAGCTGGTTACCGGTAGGAACCCATCGAAACCATCATCATCTTAGGTGCAGGAAAAAGGGACCGTCACCGTCAACTACTGGGGAAAGCAAGTGCAGCCGTCCGTGGGAACCGTCTTTCCAGCCGTGTGCTTTACCGAGAACTGTGTCATCGTCTCAGGCTGAGTGAGTACCACAGTGCCACAAGGCACCGAGCTGCCCCCGCGTCCCTGCACCCCACCAAGCCCTGCATCACCTACCTCATCATTGGGCCCCGGGACAACTACCCCCTACCCACGGAGGGGAGGACTAACATCTAGCTGCTCCATACCATCACTCCCAGGATCCCCATACAGCGCAGCGGTGGTGTCAACAAATCACCACAACCGTGGGTGGCGTCACGGACAATAAACAATTCCAATCCCCTTTCACTCACGGGCGAGGAGCGCCACTCGAGTCCCCGGGATCCGGCCCATCGCTCAAGCCACCGAGCAGCAGCAGCAGGCCGCAGCAGCCGCAGCGGCAGCCGGACCCGAGCAGTGGGAGAGCGCGGCGTCCCCTCCTCCGCCCGCGACACATACAGTAGATACTGTATAAAAGATAGATGCATGCAGGGTCGGACTGGGGTGGCTAGGGTCCACAGGAGTTATATCTAGAGGCCACACCACAACTATATGCAAATACCTGCAGGAGCTCCCACACAGCCTCCTACACGCAGCAGGATCCCGCACACAGCCTCCTACACGCAGCAGGATCCCCCACACAGCCTCCTACATGCAGCAGCAGCTCCTATACAGCCTCCTACACGCAGCAGGATCCCCCACACAGCCTCCTACACGCAGCAGGATCCCCCACACAGCCTCCTACACGCAGCAGGATCCCCCACACAGCCTCCTACACGCAGCAGGATCCCCCACACAGCCTCCTACACGCAGCAGGAGCCCCCACACAGCCTCCTACACGCAGCAGGATCCCCCACACAGCCTCCTACACGCAACAGGATCCCCCACACAGCCTCCTACACGCAGCAGGAGCTCCCACACAGCCTCCTACACGCAGCAGGAGCCCCCTGAGGCCCCCCAGAGGCAGGCAGCCTGGGGGCCTCCAGCATGGAGAGGCAGGCAGCCTGGGGGCCTCCAGCACGGAGAGGCAGGCAGCCTGGGGGCCTCCAGCACGGAGAGGCAGGCAGCCTGGGGGCCTCCAGCACGGAGAGGCAGGCAGCCTGGGGGCCTCCAGCACGGAGAGGCAGGCAGCCTGGGGGCCTCCAGCACGGAGAGGCAGGCAGCCTGGGGGCCTCCAGCACGGAGAGGCAGGCAGCCTGGGGGCCTCCAGCACGGAGAGGCAGGCAGCCTGGGGGCCTCCAGCACGGGGAGGCAGGCAGCCTGGGGGCCTCCAGCACGGGGAGGCAGGCAGCCTGGGGGCCTCCAGCACGGAGAGGCAGGCAGCCTGGGGGCCTCCAGCACGGAGAGGCAGGCAGCCTGGGGGCCTCCAGCACGGAGAGGCAGGCAGCCTGGGGGCCTCCAGCACGGAGAGGCAGGCAGCCTGGGGGCCTCCAGCACGGAGAGGCAGGCAGCCTGGGGGCCTCCAGCACGGAGAGGCAGGCAGCCTGGGGGCCTCCAGCACGGAGAGGCAGGCAGCCTGGGGGCCTCCAGCACGGAGAGGCAGGCAGCCGGCGGGTCTCCAGCACGGAGAGGCAAGCAGCCGGCACAGAGAGGTGGCCGGCCGCCCGCACAGACAGGCGGTCCGCCCGCACAGAGAGGTGGCGGTCCGCCCGCACAGGGAGGCGGTGGCCCGCCCGCACAGAGAGGCGGCCGTCCGCCCGCACAGAGAGGGGCCGCCCGCACAGTGAGGGGCCGCCCGCCCCGACAGGCGGCGGTCCGCACAGAGAGGCGGTGGGCTGCCCACACAGAGAGGCGGCCGTCCTCCCGCACAAACAGGTGGCCCGCACAGTGAGCCGGCCTGCCGCCCGCACAAACAGGTGGCCCGCACAGTGAGCCGGCCTGCCGCCCGCACAGACAGGCGGCGGGCCGCCCGCACAGACAGGTGGCGGGCCGAACAGAGAAGTGGCGGGCCGCCCGCACAGACAGGCGGCGGGCCGCCCGCACAGTGAGGCGGCGGGCCGCCCGCACAGTGAGGCGGCGGGCCGCCCGCACAGAGAGGCGGCGGGCCGCCCGCACAGAGAGGCGGCGGGCCGCCCGCACAGAGAGGCGGCGGGCCGCCCGCACAGAGAGGCGGCGGGCCGCCCGCACAGAGAGGCGGCGGGCCGCCCGCACAGAGAGGCGGCGGGCCGCCCGCACAGAGAGGCGGCGGGCCGCCCGAACAGAGAGGCGGCCTTCCGCAGAGACAGGCGGCCGTTCGCCCCGCACAGAGAGGCGGCCGGCCGCCCGCACAGAGAGGCAGGAAATGAACTTCTTACCTCTCTGCGGCGCCCCCCCTGAAGCATGGCCGTCGGCGCCCTGTGCGACCGCACAAGTCGCACATGCCTAAAGCCGGCCATGGTTTTGATCAGCATTCTGGGATGGCCATTTCATTGTTTCAATGTTTTTTGTTTCCAGGAACTGTTTTACCCCTTTTGCTGTGGGACAGGGGGCATTGTCCTGCATGAAAATTGCTGGCTGATTGAGTAATGAACGCAAATAAGTAACCATGTGTTGCGTTGTATTCATTCTGCTATGTAGCTGTAGGAGAGGTCCAACTACTGCTGCAGAAATCATTCCCCAAACCATTACACTTCCTCCACCATCTTTCACAGACTTCTTAACACATTTTGGGTTAAGTCTTTCCCCAATTTGTTGACTAACATGTTTCCAATGAGACCCAAATAAATTAAACTTGCTTTCATCACTAAAATGAACTGTGGACCACTTCTCCTCTTTCCACACAACATGCTGCTCACTAAAGGTGAGTCTAGCCTTTTGATTCTTTCTGCTAATGAGAAGTTTGGTCACTGCAGAGTTGTCTTTCAGTCCAAATGCTCTTAAACGTTGTGACACTGTATAACAAGACAGAGCCCTTACCCTGTTGAGTGCTGAACCGGCAAGCAATTCCAGCTGCAGTGTTAAAACGATTACCCGTGGAGATTCTCTGCAATATCCTGTCCTCTCTTGCATTTGTCTTTCGAGGGCGACCAGACATTCCTGTTGTTTGACCACCACCTCTGGGGCGGATGGTGTCGCAGCTAGGATAGTTCAGCTTCCCGCAGGTGAAGCTAGGCCCCATGGTGGATGATAGAGGTAGTAGTGGCCGTTGGTGCCGAAGCGCAGGGCACTGGCACCGGCAATGAAGGGCTGATACAGTAGTTGCGGTTCCAGGTCTTTACTCACTGTACATGGGCAGCGCAGAAGTGCAGGTCTCCGCCGTGAAGAGCTCCAGCCGATCCCGGATAATAAGTTATAGGTAGCCACCGGTGTTTGAAAGTGTCCTTTCCCAAGGAATGCCCCTTCAGAAGTGAGGAAGCTTCCCGCTCCAAGCCTCAGTCTCCGTGAAAAAAGAAGGAAGAAGGTGGGGTTGTGTTGCCAGAACTGAAGTCCCGACTTCACAGAAGATCGTGTAAAGGTTGCTCCTACTTCTACCCCACGTGGTGCCCGCCCCACCTTACCCGAGATGAATACTGCACCCTAAGTGAGCCGCAGTACCCTGTGGTGACTGAAGCCTCAGGGGTGCCACAGTTTCACTTGCGCATAGCTTCCGATAGAGCATTGGAAGTGATATGCTAATGACCCTCTGCTGCGAGCGTCAGTCGAGGGTCATGTGACTGTAATGCGATCTTGCGATTGGGTCACAACTGCGAAGAAGGGGGGGGGAGCACTTTCTCCCCATCTCCTCCCCGGCCTGTCTCTGCATATATTGCACTGCGGTCGGATGACATGCGAGTGCAGTGCAATGTTTCACACGAACTCATAGATTTGTATGGGTGCGTGTGAGCAGAGACTCACTGCCAAATGCAGCATGCTGTGATTGATTTATTATGCCGACATGGCATGAGAAATCAATTGTAGATGAACACTGCCCCATAGCTTTGCACTAGAGTGAGAGCAATCTGTTTTATCGCATTGCACTCGTCTGTGGAAAACGCAAGTGGAACCGAACCCTAAAAACAAAACTGGTAGAAATTTCCAAAGCCTCTCCCACCAACCAGTCTGTGAAACATGGCTAGCAACTGCATGCTAGGGATGGCATACATGGTTTGCTATCTTTTTATTTTTCAGATTTATTTACCTGTACGTGTGAGTCCTGTCCACTAAAATCAAACCAAATTCTGTCTATGGTCATTAAATATACATTTTTTTGAGAAGTCATTCTGGATTGATTGGGATGAAGTTACCTTTTTGGATAAATATCGGGCATCACAGACTTGGCCCTATCTTGGATATCCTCATACCTAACCGACCGAACTTTCAGCGTCTCCCATTCTCACACCACTTCCTCATCTCGCCCCCTATCTGTCGGTGTCCCCCAAGGCTCAGTTCTTGGACCCCTGCTGTTCTCCATCTACACCTTCGGCCTGGGACAGCTCATTGAGTCCTACGGCTTCCAGTATCATCTCTATGCCGATGACACACAGATCTACCTCTCTGGACCTGACATTACCTCTCTACTAACCAGAATCCCACAATGTCTGTCTGCTATTTCATCCTTCTTCTCTGTGCGATTCCTAAAACTTAACATGGACAAAACAGAATTCATTGTCTTTCCTCCTCCTCACTCATCTCCTCCAACAAGCCTTTCCATCAAACTCGATGGTTGCTTACTCTCCCTAGTCTCACAAGCTCGTTGCCTTGGAGTGACCCTCGACTCTGCTCTATCCTTCAAGCCACACATCCAAGCCCTCTTCACCTCATGCCGATTACAACTCAAAAACATCTCCCGGATCCGTGCTTTCCTTAACCAAGAATCAGCAAAAACATTTGTGCATGCCCTCATCATCCCCCCGCCTCGACTACTGCAACCTCCTGCTCTCTGGCCTCCCTTCCAACACTCTTGCACCCCTCCAATTTATCCTAAACTCTGCGGTCCGCATAATCCACCTCTCCCCTTGCTACTCCCCAGCCTCGCCACTCTGCCAATCCCTTCACTGGCTTCCCATCACCCAACGACTCCAGTTCAAAACACTAACCATGACATACAAAGCCATGCACAACCTGTCTCCTCCCTACATCTGTGACCTAGTCTCCCGGTACCTACCTGCACGCAACCTCAGATCCTCACAAGATTTCCTTCTCTGCTCCTCCCTTATCTCCTCTTCCCACAATCGCATACAAGATTTCTCCCGTGCATCCCCCATACTCTGGAACGCTCTACCTCAGCACATCAGACTCTCCCCGACCGTGGAAAGCTTCAAGAGGAACCTCAAGACCCACCTCTTCCAACAAGCCTACAACCTACAATAGCCCTCAGTCCAGTAGACCACTGCGCAACCAGCTCTGTCCTCACCTATTGTACCATCACCCATTCCCTGTAGACTGTGAGCCCTCGCGGGCAGGGTCCTCTCTCCTCCTGTACCAGTCTGTTATGTACTGTTAATGATTGTTGTACGTATACCCTTTCACTTGTAAAGTGCCATGGAATAAATGGCGCTATAATAATAAAAAATAATAATAAATATGTAGATGTAATTATTACATCTTGTAGATATTTTGCAGCACAAGTGTTATGTAATAAGCTTTGACATTTCCATGTGTAAATGTGCGTCCTTTTTTAATCTTTTCAGTGTCCAGCCCGGGGTAAGGCTTCTGGTACCGGCTGAAAATATAACATTAGCTAAAGAGAAATTTTATTACAAGCTCAGGATCTTGGAAAAGGACTTTTGGCAACGATAAAAGTCCCCATAAATCACATTACAGTCACTGTTTAATCACCCACTTGTACAATTATAAAAAAGGGAAACATTGGAGCTTTTGCTTAGAAAAAAGGTGGAATTAAAAAAGAAAAGGCAATTAGTGTGCAGCAGATGTAGCAGCAGCGTCCACACTGCTCCGAGATACAGCCACAGATTTTATCATTTCACATTTTACAAAGACCATCTGCACGCATTTACTCTCAGGTCTGAGGTCTTCAGACAGACTCTGTTCGACCAGGGGAAAGTGCTGAATCTAATTAACTTTTTAATATCAATATCCTGTTTTCTGTGCGCACAGCATATGTCAGCCGTCCCTTCACTATCCACATGTGAGGTTTAATTTCCTTTCATAAAAGTTTTCTGCAGAATATTAAAGATTGGAAAGGTAGATATATGTGTAATACAAAGAGATGATGGTGTTACCGTAGATGTGGTATAGTGGGCCGTCAGATAATGCTGTGATTCTTTTAATATGAGAGATAAAAATGGGTGGATCATGGTCAGTTATGGGTCTGTGCTCTAAATTTTAGAAGAAATGACACTATTGTGTCAAAATTTACATAAGTTATCCATGAAAAAAAAAACCTGGTTCACTATTGTGGTTAGTGCTCACTCCAAGAGGATCAGTTCCAAAATCCTCCTAAAAAAAAAGGCTTCAGATACACTTTTAAGTACTTTTTATTTATTTAAAGGGAATCTGTCGCCAGGTTTTTGCTCCCCCAACTAAGAGCAGCATAATGTAGAGGCAGAGATCCTGATTCCAGCGATGTGGCACTTAGGACCGTTTCACGCATCCGGCATTTCGCCGGATTACCGGATCCGTCACACTCTAGTACAGTGTTAATACTGTACAATGGCATCGTGGCAAGCTCCGGTCACATGACAGCATGTGACCGGAGGTTGCCGTGATGCCATTGTACTGTATTACACTGTGCTGGAGTGTGCCAGATCCGGTAATCCGGCGAAATGCCGGATGTGTGAAACTGCCCCTACTGAGCTGTTTGCTGTCATTTTGATAAAATCAATCTTTTCTCTGGTGTAGATCTACCAGTTATACAGAGCTCATGAATATTCTGGACTACCTGGCAGCACACCAAGTAGTCCTCTAATGATAATTTCCTGCTGATTAAACAGTGATTTTATCAAAACTGCACTAAGCAGCCCAGTAAGTGACACATCGCTGGAATCAGGATCTCTGCCCCTACATTATGCTGCTCTCAGAGATTAGGTGGTAAAAACTGGTAACAGATTCCCTTTAAATGGGAATCAAATCCACTTTGCTGTTCACACAAAAAGGTTTATGAATTTGTTTCTTTTTTCTTTATCAAAGTTTTGAACATGTCATCTAGGAAAAACAAAAAAGTATGTCATTTCCATTAAATGGGTTCTCCAGGAAAAGAAAAAAAACATCTAAAGGAAATATCATGGTAAATAAAGTCCTCAATACATTTAATTAACAAACCACAATTCTTTTATATAGAGAGGTAATCACTGTAGAAACAAAATGGCCACTGCCTTGTTACCCTGACAAACAGTATGTTAGGAGAGATGCCTGTGAGCATGTGCAGTTGGAAGCTCCTTTGCAGTTACCTGGAAATACTTCCACTACTAGTCACAAAGACAAAGTACACAGAAGAAGGTATGGAGGGCTATGTGGGGCCCATTATTCAGTATGGAGGACTATGTGGGGCCCATTATTCAGTATGGAGGGCTATGTGGGGCCCATTATTCAGTATGGAGGACTATGTGGGGCCCATTATTCAGTATGGAGGACTATGTGGGGCCCATTATTCAGTATGGAGGACTATGTGGGGCCCATTATTCAGTATGGAGGGCTATGTGGGGCCATTATTCTGTATGGAGGGCTATGTGGGGCCATTATTCTGTATGGAGGGCTATGTGGGGCCATTATTCTGTATGGAGGGCTATGTGGGGCCCATTATTCTGTATGGAGGACTATGTGGGGCCCATTATTCAGTATGGAGGACTATGTGGGGCCCATTATTCAGTATGGAGGGCTATGTGGGGCCATTATTCTGTATGGAGGGCTATGTGGGGCCATTATTCTGTATGGAGGGCTATGTGGGGCCCATTATTCTGTATGGAGGGCTATGTGGGGCCATTATTCTGTATGGAGAACTATGTGGGGCCCATTATTCAGTATGGAGGGCTATGTGGGGCCCATTATCCTGTATGGAGGGCTATGTGGGGCCCATTATTCTGTATGGAGGGCTATGTGGGGCCCATTATTCTGTATGGAGGGCTATGTGGGGCCCATTATTCTGTATGGAGGGCTATGTGGGGCCCATTATTCTGTATGGAGGGCTATGTGGGGCCCATTATTCTGTATGGAGGACTATGTGGGGCCCATTATTCAGTATGGAGGGCTATGTGGGGCCATTATTCTGTATGGAGAACTATGTGGGGCCCATTATTCAGTATGGAGGGCTATGTGGGGCCCATTATTCAGTATGGAGGGCTATGTGGGGCCCATTATCCTGTATGGAGGGCTATGTGGGGCCCATTATTCTGTATGGAGGGCTATGTGGGGCCCATTATTCTGTATGGAGGGCTATGTGGGGCCCATTATTCTGTATGGAGGGCTATGTGGGGCCCATTATTCTGTATGGAGGGCTATGTGGGGCCCATTATTCTGTATGGAGGACTATGTGGGGCCCATTATTCTGTATGGAGGACTATGTGGGGCCCATTATTCAGTATGGAGGGCTATGTGGGGCCCATTATTCAGTATGGAGGGCTATGTGGGGCCCATTATTCAGTATGGAGGGCTATGTGGGGCCCATTATTCTGTACGGAGGGCTATGTGGGGCCCATTATTCTGTATGGAGGACTATGTGGGGCCCATTATTCTGTATGGAGGACTATGTGGGGCCCATTATTCTGTATGGAGGGCTATGTGGGGCCCATTACTCTGTATGGAGGGCTATGTAGGATCCATTATTCTGTATGGAGGGCTATGTGGGGCCCATTATTCTGTATGGAGGGCTATGTGGGGCCCATTATTCTGTATGGAGGACTATGTGGGGCCCATTATTCTGTATGGAGGACTATATGGGGCACATTATTCTGTATGGAGGGATATGTGGGGCCCATTATTCTGTATGGAGGGCTATGTGGTGCCCATTATTCTGTATGGAGGACTATGTGGAGCCCATTATTCTGTATGGAGGACTATGTGGGGCCCATTATTCTGTATGGAGGACTATATGGGGCCCATTATTCTGTATGGAGGGCTATGTAGGATCCATTATTCTGTATGGAGGGCTATGTGGTGCCCATTATTCTGTATGGAGGACTATGTGGAGCCCATTATTCTGTATGGAGGACTATGTGGGGCCCATTATTCTGTATGGGGAGGACTATGTGGGGCCCATTATTCTGTATGGAGGGCTATGTGGGGCCCATTATTCAGTATGGAGGGCTATGTGGGCCCATTATTCAGTATGGAGGGCTATGTGGGCCCATTATTCTGTATGGAGGGCTATGTGGGGCCCATTATTCTGTATGGAGGGCTATGTGGGGCCCATTATTCTGTATGGAGGGCTATGTGGGGCCATTATTCTGTATGTAGGGCTATGTGGGGCCCATTATTCTGTATGGAGGGATATGTGGGGCCCATTATTCTGTATGCAGGATTATGTGGGGCCATTATTCTGTATGGAGGACTATGTGGGATCCATTATTCTGTATGGAGGGTTATGTGGGGCCCATTATTCTGTATGGAGGGCTATGTGGAGCCCATTATTCAGTATGGAGGGCTATGTGGGGCCCATTATTCTGTATGGAGGACTGTGTGGCGCCATTATTCTGTATGGAGGGCTATGTGGGGCCCATTATTCTGTATGGAGGGCTATGTGGGGCCCATTATTCTGTATGGAGGGCTATGTGGGGCCCATTATTCTGTATGGAGGACTATGTGGGGCCATTATTCTGTATGGAGGACTGTGTGGCGCCATTATTCTGTATGGAGGGCTATGTGGGGCCCATTATTCTGTATGGAGGGCTATGTGGGGCCCATTATTCTGTATGGAGGGCTATGTGGGGCCCATTATTCTGTATGGAGGGCTATGTGGGGCCCATTATTCTGTATGGAGGACTATGTGGGGCCATTATTCTGTATGGAGGACTGTGTGGCGCCATTATTCTGTATGGAGGACTATGTGTGGCGCCATTATTCTGTATGGAGGACTGTGTGGCGCCATTATTCTGTATGGAGGACTGTGTGGCGCCATTATTCTGTATGGAGGACTGTGTGGCGCCATTATTCTGTATGGAGGACTATGTGGGGCCCATTATTCTGTATGGAGGGCTATGTGGGGCTCATTATTCTGTATGGAGGACTATGTGGGGTCCATTATTCTGTATAGAGGACTATGTGGAGCCCATTATTCTGTATGGAGGGCTATGTGGGGCTCATTCTGTATGGAGGACTATGTGAGAACCATTATTCTTTATGGAGGACTGTGTGGCGCCATTATTATGCATGGAGGACTATGTGGGGCTCATTATTCTGTATGGAGGACTATGTGGGGCTCATTCTGTATGGAGGAGTATGTGTAGGCAATTCTTCTGTATGAGGGAGTATGTGGGGCCCATTATTCTGTATGGAAGACTATGTGGGCAGATTATGCTGTATGGCGGGCTATGTGGGGTACATTATTCTGTATGGATGGCATTATGGGGCCCATTCTGTATGAAGGACTATGTGGGGGCCATTATTCTGTTTGGAGGATTATATGGGGCTCATTAATCTGTGTGGAAGAGTTTTTTCCGTTTTCCCTCAGTCCATTTTAGATGAGCCTTCGCCTAGGGAAGGCGGCAACGTTTCTGCATTGTGCTTTTGTATGTAACAGAGCTTTAAAAAACTTGTATATTTGGATTGCACGTTGAACTGTGTTCAGTCAGTGATTTCTGGATGTATTCCTAAGGCCATGCAGTGAAATGCATCCAAAATAGACCCAGTGGTGGACCCAGACTGTTCTGTATATGAGAGAAGCTGCTCTTGGACGTGGTAGTGGCCCCTCACTTCTTAGGCTCCTTTGCGGTATAGGCTGCATCATTGATATGTTTGTCTCGATTGATCATCAACCTTTTCTTTTGTGCGCATGAATTTCTCCACAATCTCCTGAATCTTTTGAAATGATTCGCTGTAGATGGTGGAATATTAATATTTAGGAACATTTTTCTAAAACTATTCCACAATTTTTAGATGCAGTTGTTCACTATGGTGACCTCTGGGCATCTTTGCTTATGGCTCTCTCTAACATACTCTCATTATACGCATTTGTTTGACGAAGTTGGAAATTGGCCATCAATCTGTTTTTAATGAATACCACTTACTTTTTCAGCCTTCTGTAAACCCCGTCCCAACTTTGAGATGTGTTTTAGAAGTTAGTGTCTTGATTTTTTTACACTTAAAAAGATGCCAGTGCGGCATTAACGTATAGTGATTAATAAAGAACCCTCTAGGAATACTGCAGCAAGAGACTTCTTTTTCCAGTAGCGCAGCCGACTGGTGGATTTTTTTTCTCCCCAACCACGGAGCAGCGGCATCTGGTAATCTGAACCTTTTAGGGCTCATGCGCACGTTGCGTCCTGACCAGTGCAGAAATAAATGCACCCTCTGGCAGACTTGACGCTGCGTTTGACAAAAAGAATGCATCCAAAACCCACGTATTTTGGATGCATTTTGCATTGGATGCATTTTTGTCAGTGCGTTCCCCCGGCAATTCAGCTCTGCCACATGCACGCTGACAGCAGACACAGACATAGCCGGGCGATGAGAATGAACTCGGATGAACTTCACCCGACTTCATTGTCATCCCGAGGCTCTGTCTCTGTGTGCTGTCATGAACTCAGATGAACCTCCGAGGTCAGTGCCAGGACACAGGAGTCCGCAGCAGTGACGTCAGAGCTTCACCCGATTTCACTGACATCGCGCGGCTCTCTCTCTGTGTCGCAGCCTGATTTGTGGTCACACGTGAAGGACCCACCTGTGACCGCAAATCCCCTGAGAGACTGAAGTGAGCAGCACGATCAGCGGTGCCGTCACTCAGGTGACCCGCGGCCACAGCTGGAGTCCTCCACCTGAGAGCGGTGGCCACGAGTAACCTGAGTGACGTCATCGCTGATCGCGCTGCTCACTTCAGTTGTTGCGTGCAGCTGACAGAGAGCAGTCGTGGTCTGTGGCCGCTCGCTGTCGGCTTCATATAGCGTGGATTACGTCGGACCTGGAGGGGTATTTACGGATTAATAAAGTGGTAAAAGAGGGTGATTTTGTGGGGTTTTTTTGTCTTTCATTCCAAATAAAGGATTTTTTGGATGTGTGTGTTTATTTTCTTTAACTTACAGGTTAATCATGGAAGGTTTCTCGGGGAGACGCCTGCCGTGATTAATCTAGGACTTAGTGGCAGCTATGGGCTGCCATTAACTCCTTATTACCCCGATTGCCACCGCACCAGGGCAATTCGGGATGAGCCGGATAGAGTCCCGGACTGTTGCATCTAATGGATGCGGCAATTCCGGGCGGCAGCTGGCTGATATTGTTAGGCTGAGGGGCTCCCCATAACGTGGAGCTCCCCATCTTGAGAATACCAGCCTTCAGCCTTGTGGCTTTACCCTGGCTGGTATCCAAATTGGGGGGGACGGCACGTTGCTTTTTTTTTTTTTTTTTTACTGCACGATATAGACACGCCCACCGGCGGCTGTGATTGGTTGCAGTGAGACAGCTGTCACTCAGCGTGGGAGCGTGTCTGACTGAAACCAATCATAGGCGCCGGTGGGCGGGGGAAGCAGGGCCGCCCCAGGACACCGTGACCGGGTCTCGCAGCACTGCAGTCACGGGGTTATGTGAGTCCATTGTGAACATACCTCACCTGACCCCCGATGTCGCTGGCAGGCTGCAGTCGGCTTTTTCCTGTGGCGTCCCAGTGTCCTAGGCGGCTTCTGTGCTGGCACGGTGTCCTGGAGCGGCACGATATCGTAGCTGCAGGTAATACTAGCTACTGCGGGCTTCAGAAACAGGGCGCCGGAGATAAGCGCTATGCCCAGGTGCCAACTCCGGCGCCATGTTTCTGAAGAGAGAAATTTGAATACAACCAGAGGGAGGGAGGAACAGGCGGCGGGGAGGCGGGGATACACGTGCATAACCTGTCCGGACATTAGGAGAGTGGTGCACACGTCAATTAAAAAGTGCTTGATTTTTCAAACTTTATAAAGTTGAATTTAACTGCCTAAACACCCGAGTGACCCCCTGATGGTATGTACACACTGTGCCTGATAGTGCCAGTACTGCACTGGCTTTACCTTATACATGAAAATCCTGATGTTTGGTTCCCTTTAAAAAAATAAATTAAGATTAAGTTTTTAAAAATGTGTAAATAAATAAATAAAACCCCACAAAAGTTTAAATTACCCCCCTTTTGCCCCATTGAAAATAAAACAATAAAAACACATTTTTGATATTGCAGAATTCCTGAGCTATCAAAACATAAAATAAATTATTCCGACCAGTAAATTGCGTAACGGGAAAAAAAATCAACACAACGAACGTTTGTTGTTTTTTGGTCACCACAATAAAATACAATAACAAACGATCAAAATATTGAATCAACCCAAAAATGGTAACATTAAGAACACCAGATCAAAATGCAAAAAATAAGCCGTCACTGAGCCCCAGATCCGAAAAGTGGGAAGGCTCTGGGTCGTGGAAAACTGCAACAAAGACACAATTCTTTTTCTCCACCTAGAAAAAAAATAAAATATATACATGTTTGGTATCTACGAGCTTGTACTAACCTAGGGAATCCTACTGCTAGGTCAGTTTTACCATATAATGCACATGATAACTAAAAACAAACAAAAAAAAATTGTGCAATTGCACTTTTTTTTTTTTTTTCCAATTTCACCACATATGCATTTTTTCCCCTTATTTTCCAGTACACTATTTAGTAAAATGAATGTGTCATTCAAAAGTACAACTCGTCCTGCAAAAAACAAGTTCTCATATGGCAATATTTACAGAAAAGTAAAAAAGTTATGGCTCTTTGAAGAAGGGGAACAAAAAACGAAAAACAGAAAATCCCCCTGGGGTAAAGTAGTTAAGGGAACCTGTCACCAGATTTGGGGCCTATAAGCTGTGGCCACCACCAGTGGGCTCTTATATACACATTCTAACATGCTGTATATAAGAGCCCAGGCTGCTTTGTAGAACATAAAAAGGACTTGATAATACTCACCTAAACGGTCGGTTCAGTGCAGATGGGTGTCTCCGTTCTCCGGGTGCGGCACCTTGTCTTTCGGCCATCTGTCCTCATCTTCTGAAGCCGGGGTGCATGACACGTCCTACGTAATCCACACTGGGTGGCATTGAGGTCCCATGCAGGCACACATTGATCTGCCCTGAGCAGGGAAGATCAAAGTATTGTAGAGCGCCTGTGCAGTACCTCAATGGGAGCCTGTGTGAATGCTGTAGGACGCGTCATGCACCCAGGCTTCAGAAGAAAGAGGATGGCCGCAAGAGGAGGCGCCGCACCCGGAGAACAGAGACACCCATCTGCACCGAAACGACCGTTAGGTGAGTATTATAAAGTGATTTTTATGTTCTACACAGCGGCCTGGGCTCTTATATACAACATGTTATAATGCTGTGTATAAGAGCGCACTGGTGGTGGCCGCAGCTTATAGGCCCCAAATCTGGTGACAGGTTCCCTTTAAACCATGCTTCGATTTTTTTACAAATGGGGTTGTAAATGAGTGCTACAAATTTAGCCATCGCGCACATCTGATTCATTATCCTAAATCACATCATTACTTTTCCTCTTGGCAACCATGCACTGTATGAATATCATTGATCCGTTGAGCACTTCAGCAAACTGATCCTTCCTCGTTCTTGTTTATCTCTGCTATATTCTCTTTCTAAACATAGTTCCCAATAAGCCAGAGAAAATATTTCATTTCCTGAAGCTGTATCTTTTTATTACACACATAATACGTTGCCTCTGTTTGCAAGGCTCTTATCATGGTTATTTTCTTTTTGGCACACGTCTTGTAGTGCCTGATGATCAATATTTCTGCTGGTGAGTTTATTACAATTGTACATGATTTTTCTTTTATAATAAATATACTGTATCAGGTAAGTAGGAAATGTTTAATTATGTACAGTACACACAGCAAATTCATTAGTTATTCATATGGTCTGCAAAACAGTAAATATTCTTTAAGACCTATAAAAAAATGTCTTCCAATTGTTTTCTGCCAGTAGAAAACTAATCTGATTCAGCAAGCGCTGATATTGGATTGGAAATAACTTGGAAATCTTTTATCAGGAGCCTCCTTTGCAGACCAGGAAAATGACATTCCCCATGACTGATCTCATGATGTCATTTAGGTTGCGATAAAAACTGAACTACCTTGAGCTTGCTTTAGTCCCAGCCCACTCACTCCAGTATTTAAAGGGAATCTGTAAGTAGGTTTTTGCTATGTAATCTGAAGAGATTTCTCAGCTACTTGTATCTTATCACAATTTGTGCAGTTGTTTACTTATAATGTTTGTTTTAGCTTCAGGAGATTATAATTGCTGGACTAGTTAAACGAGAGTTCATCTAAGCTGGGTTCACACATAGCGACAGCGACAATGACATTGCTGTTACGTCACCATTTTCTGTGACGTAACAGCGACCTTGTAAGTCGCTGTTATGATCGCTGCTTAGCTGTCAAACACAGCGACGCAGCAGAGATCATAACGTCGCTACATGTGCAGAGAGCAGGGAGCCGCGCACACTGCTTAGCGCTGGCTCCTTGCTCTCCTAGGTACAGTACACATCGGTTTAATTAACCCGATGTGTACTGCAGCTACATGTCACAGTGCAGAGAGCAGGGAGCCGCGCACACTGCGTAGAGCTGGCTCCTTGCTCTCCTAGCTACAGTACACATAGGGTTAATTACCCGATGCGTACTGCAGCTACATGTGCACAGAGCAGGAGCCGGCGCTGGCAGCAAGGGCGGAGGCTGGTAACGGAGGTAAATATCGGGTAACCAGGGAAAGGTCTTCCCTTGGTTACCCGATGTTTACAGTGGTTACAGCTTTCCGCAGCTGCCAGACGCCGGCTCCTGCTGCCTGCTCGCTTCATTTCGTCACTCTCTCGCTGTCACACACAGCGATGTGTGCGTCACAGCGGGAGAGCGACGACGAAAAAATGAAGCAGGACATTCAGCAACGAGCGGCGACCTCACAGCAGGGGCCAGGTCGTTGCTGGATGTCACACACAGCGACAGCGACGGGACGTCGCTGCAACGTCACAGAAAATGGTGACGTAGCAGCGACGTCGTTGTCATCGTCGCTGTGTGTGACACCAGCTTTAGTCCGACATGCCCCCTAATGTGATTAACAGCTAACAGGCTATAAACATTGTATGCAGAGAGCATGGCGTGGGAGAGGACAGCTTTCTGAGCTCTGCTACAAGCTAAATCTAAAAACGGTCAGAACCGCTGTATACCGTAAGCTAAAGTGATACACCATTGGATTGAGGATCTCTGCCCTTACATTATGCTGCCTTCAGATGAGGTAGCAAAAACCTGCTGACCGATTCCTTTTAACAATCTTGCCTTCCCAGAAAACATGAGTATCTCAAATCTTAAGCCTTTCTGAGGTTGATGCTCTACAGAGAAGTCACTTTTTTTAATTTCGTGTGTTACTGACCTCATTCTTGGGTGGTGTGTTAATTTAAGCCTTGCTTAATTACCCACAGTCCTCAACCTGTGACCGCAAATCACCTGAGTGACGTCACCACTGATCGCGCCGCTCATAAGGGTGCTTTACACGCTGCGACAGCGCTAGCGATAGCACCCGCCCTCGTCGTTCATGCGACATTTGGTGATCGCTGCCGTAGCGAACATTATCGCTACGGCAGCGTAGACAGCGTGACGCACAAACCTTTACAGCGATGTCGCTGTGACCGCCAAACAATCCCTCCTTCAAGGGGGAGGTGCGTTCGGTGTCATAGCGACGTCACTACGGCGTCGCTAAGCGGCCGCCCAATAGCAGAGGGGGGGGCGGAGATGAGCGGCCAGAACATGCCGCCCACCTCCTTCCTTCCTTCCTCATTGCCGATGGATGCAGGTAAGGAGATGTTCGTCGTTTCTGCGGTGTCACACGTAGCGATGTGTGGTGCCGCAGGAACGACGAACAACCTCGCTACTGACCAGACAACGATTTTTGGTAAATGAACGACGTGTTACAAACCAACGATCTTTAACTCTTTTGCGATCGTTTAAGGTCGCTCCTAGGTGTCACATGCTGCGATGTCGCCGACGTCGGATGTGCGCCACAAACACTGTGACCCCGACGATATATCGTTAGCGATGTTGCAGCGTGTAAATGGCCCTATAGTCTCTACCTGAAGCTCACAGCGGGTAGTCATTGTTCTATGGCCGCTCGCTGTGTGCTCAGCTGTAGCAGAGCTGGAATCGTCATGTGACCTCGCGTGGATTATGTCGGAACTGCAGGGGTGTTTTGGGGTTAATAAGGCAGTGAAAGAGGGTGGCTTTTTTTCCCTTTTTTTTTCAAATGAAGGAATTTTTTGGTTTGTGTGTATTTTTTTTCACTTACAGAATAATAATGGGGAGGGTCTCAAAGATGCCTCCCATTGTTAATCTAGGGCTTAATGGCAGCTGTGAGTTATTAACTCCTTATTAGCCCAATTGCCACTGCATCAGGGCAATTGGGAAGAGCCGGGAGAAGTTCCAGCAATGTCGCATCTATTGGATGTGGCAATTCTGGGCAGCTTCAAGCTGCTATTTTTAGGCTGGGGGGGGGCAATAACTGTGGGTTTTCCCAGCCTGAGCATACCAGCCCCAGCTGTTGGGTTTTATCATGGCTGGGTATAAAAATTGGGGAGAACATACTCCGAGTTTTTTAAATTATTTACAGTATTTCAATTAGAAAAAAAAAAAAGCCGCATGTGGTTCCTCTTATTTTGATACAAAGCCAAGATAAGCGCACGGCTGGGAGCTGCAGCCTGTAGCTGTCTGCTTTATCTGTGCTGGGTATCATAAAATGGGGGACTCCATGCCAATTTTTTTATTTGTTTTTACTCCAATCTACAGTGACCCGCAGACAGTGCCTATGCTTGGTTGCAGTCAGACTCTGTCACACAGGCTGGGGGCGCGTCTGACTGCAATCAATCACAGATGTAAGGGCTGCTGGTGGGCGGGGAAGCATGGATGAGCAATAATAAGCGGCCCTGAAAGAAGAATGAGCAGCCGCTGGAGCAGTTAAAGCCGCGGTGCAGACTCTGTAAGTATGAAGCGCTTGCTCTAATTCCCCTATCCCTTCTACCACCATTTTTAAGTGCCGGATACTGGTCGCTGTAGACTTAGGCTACATGCGCACGCTGCTTTTTTTGCTGCTTTTTTGCTGCTTTTTTGGCTGCAGTTTTGTCAGCAGAACTTTCTGACATCTGACTTCCCAGCAAAGTCTATGAGAAGTCAGATTTGTCATGCGCACATTGCAGTTTATTTGTCAGCGTTTTTTTTGTCAAAAGTTTGTGACAAAAAAAATGCAGCATGTTCATTCTTCCTGCGTTTTTGTCAACATTTGTCACCCATTGAAATCAATGAGGGCATCAAAAACGCAGGAAAAATGCATGCTAATCAAAAGTGGTGCATTTTACCTGCCTTTTACCTGCGTTTTTGGTACCAAAAACGCAGGTGATTTGTCAGGAAGTGAGGTCAGGCAAGTGGTCCCGTCCCGTCCTCCACGTGTTCCCCGAAGTACCGCTGTCCCCATGGGAGATGATGTGGAGGATGGGGACTATCAGCAGCGGCGGCAGCGAGAGGGAAAAATCAATGTTTTCAGCTGCCAATGTCCATCCCCCTCTCGCTGCCGCCGCTGATAGTCCCGTCCTCCCCGTGTTCCCCGAAGTACCGCTGTCCCCGCACAGGGGAGATGATGGACCCCTCTCACTGCCACCGCCGCCACTGAAAGTCCCGTCCTCCACGCTCCTGTCAGCTCCACGCAGTAGCGCGATCAGCTGAGCTGTCACTGAGGTTACCCGCGGCCACCGCTGTATCCAGTGACAGCGGGTAACCTCAGTGACAGCTCAGCTGATCGCGCGGCTGTCTTCAGTTGCTGCATGGAGCTGACCGGAGCGGCGGTGTATTCTGCTTCTCCGGTCACCTCCATGCAGCAGAGCTGGAAGCGACGCTGGACCATCCTGGATTACACCGGACATGGAGGGCTTTGTCGGGGTTAATAAATTGGTAATGAGGGAATGTGTTTGTGTTTTTTATTTCTAATAAAGGATTTTTCGGGTGTGTGTGTTTATTTGCTGTAATTTACAGATTAATCATGGAGGGTGTCTCATAGACGCCTGACATGATTAATCTAGGACTTATTGGCAGCTATGGGCTGCCAATAACTCCTTATTACCCCGATTTACCAAAGCACCAGGGCAAATCGGGAAGAGCCGGGTACAGTCCCAGAACTGTCGCATATCATGTATGCGGCAATTCTGGGCGGCTGCTGACTGATATTGTTAGGCTGGGGGGCTAATGAGATTTTTTGCAAATGATTGATTAATGATTTGAGCCCCCCTGCCCAAATCTCTATAGGGGGGTCCCTAACGCTATATTATAAATTATGTACCATAAGGTCTCATATAATGAGCAGGACCATATGAAAACACCACTTACCTGAGACATGTCTGAACCGCTCCCATGCCGCCAGGACTGACAACCGCGAATAGAGGCAGCCCAGGTGCCAGTGTGTGTGGCAGAACCACACACACCAGCACAATGTCGGGACTGGCCCTCACAGTGCCAGACCAGCAAACATGGATGAGGGCGGAACAAGGTTCAGGCAGGTGGTGTTTAAATAATGATGCCTTGGAGCAGGAGGCAGTGGCTGTGTGTGAACAAGCACCACGTTTACTGGTCAGGTGGTTGACTGCCACCATGCCGTGCACGCCCAGTGTGGTTTGCAAATTCCTTCTGTCGCCATCAAAATTCAGTTTGGTGCTTGTTCACACACAGCCACCGCCTCCTGCTCCAAGGCATCATTATTTAAACACCATCTGCCTGAACCTTATTCCGCTCTCATCCATGTTTGCTGGTCTGGCACTGTGAGGGCCAGCCCTGACATTGTGCTGGTGTGTGTGGTTCTGCCACACACACTGGCACCTGGGCTGCCTTTATTCGCAGTTGTCAGTCCTGGCAGCATGGGAGCGGTTCAGACATGTCTGGGGTAAGTGGTGTTTTTATATGGTCCTGCTCATTATATGAGACCTTATGGTACATAATAATTTATAATATAGCGTTAGGGACCCCCCTATAGAGATTTGCCGTGACGGGGCAGGGGGGCTCAAATCATTGATCAATCATTTGCAAAAAATCTCATTGAATTGTTACAGTAGGAATGAATTTGTGAATATTACACTTTTTATTCTTCATTGTTGCATGCCATTCATAAGCAATGCTGGCTCCCCTCCTTTTTTCGCCTATTGTTTCTAGAGTCTTTTCCTCGGTTGATTTGGCTTAAGTATGTACAAACTCTTGAGGCCTTTATTATGAGCTGCCGTTGCCTCTGCTTGAATCTGTCAACTGTAATGTGTAGAGTATTGAAACATGCTCATCTGCGTCTGATGTGCTTCTGAAGAGGAAGACAATGCACAGATTTGCAACAAGATCCACTGATTTGACACTCTTGTTCCTGACAATACTTCCAATTCTCTAAACGACTCTGTTTCTATCTAGCAAACTGACATCTGAAGATTTCACAAGCGTTTAACATAAAGCTCAGAAATTATATAATTAGAGCATCGGAATTACCAGAGTGTGCTAAAATGAGAAAATGATAGAGCTAAGGCCATCCGTGCCTTTCACACATACAGTATATCATTTATTGTACTCTTGATTATATTATACCATCGTATACCATGTATTTAAAAACCTTTATATAATGTGTGTATGTATCTAATTTGAGCTCCGCTCAGATTAAGATCACAAGAACATAATCGAAACGCGTCACTTTTTTTCCCTCACCCTATGACGGCACCACGAGAGAGGATCCGCCCTTCAAGGACAGGAAAACTACAGGATAAAAAAAGGCGGTACGTCTTCCAGCATCAGTTGGTTTCCTGTCCTTGAATAGGGTACCTCAGGATACAATGGCCATGGAGGACTCTTCACTTATCCAGCCCCGGCGGTCGGTTATGGCAGCGGCACGGGTCCTGCCTCGGCCAGCATGAGTTTACTGGATGCACCACAGCGGGCCCACTGGGGCTTCAACGGTGAGCGGACACAGGCTGCAGCCCCTCTCTGAAGTGGTAGTCACTGCTTGGCATCTTTGGCAGCATGTGCGGCAGCGTCGGGCGGTGCCATCTTGGATGGCGTCGTGTGGTCCCATCCATGCGCAGGAGCTTTGGCACCATCTTGTGTGTGGCGTTGTCTTGCTAAATTCTACTAAAAAGGGGCTGAAAGCTCGTACTTACGAAGCGCTTACTGATATCCTAATCAGGCACGAATACTAAGATTCTTTATAGCAAGATATTATTTATTTTAATAGCACATGAATAATCAATAGTACGTAGGTATTAGAACTACTTTATAGTCGTAGAATCTTATACAATAACAGACGTATGCATCAACAGTACCGTATGTTGTAGCACGCCTTTCTCATCGGAGGGACTCGAGTAGTGAGAAGGAAATAACATGGCATCTGCATCACAGGAACAGTGCGTCCACTTGAGCGTCCTGGAAATGTCCAAATCTCATTAAGCGAGTCCTGTATTTTTATAGGAAACTTTGTACGGTGTGTGCACTGAGTGGTGAATTGGTGACCAGCATGTGACAGCTGAGTCATGTTCATGTAACTTGACCACAAGCCGCTGTGGGCACCAGTAGCTTCCCGCACATTTTGCCAGCTGACCACTGGCTGACCACAGTTTCCTTGAGATATTGCAATGAGCTGTAAGTTTTACATGCCAGTTTCCTTACACATGTTTTAAGCTAACCATGAGTTTCCTGTAAGTGGAACTGTAAACGTTCCTTCCTCATAATCGTGGTTTGTTCAAGACCTGTCTGACACGTATTCTTAATCATGATAAAAAAATGGGTCAGCCAGAGGACATCTCTCTCTGATACTGAATTATTGATGGATCAAATAATATCTGGGATCACTATATCTTTTGATTATGATCCCTACCTAATCACACTCATTCTTTCAGTTATATCACATTGGTATCACAGGCGTTGTGTGCTCCGTTTGCGCATACGTGGCGCACCATGATGATGTAGTTTTAGCCGATTCTCTTTTGCCCTATTTTGTTATATACGTCTAATCAGGACAGAGTTTAGTACACCAGCCATACTTGTGCATTCACTCATTTTGCATTTTTTCTGTTAATTCCACAGCGCTTTACATACATTGGCAACACTGTCCCCATTGGGGCTCAAAATCTAAATTCCCTATTAGTATGTTTTTGGAGTGTGGGAGGAAACTGGAGAACCTGGAGGAAATCCACGCAAATACGGGGAGAACATGCAAACTCCTTGCAGATGTTGTCCTTGGCAGAATAATGACTGCAAGATTGTAGTGCTAACCACGGAGCCACCGTGCCACCCGTACAGCTACAGTGCTGGCCAAAAGTATTGGCACCACTGCAGTTCTGTCAGATAATACTCAGTTTCTTCTTGAAAATGATTTCAATCACAAATTCTTTGGTATTATTAACTTCATTTATTTTGCTTGCAATGAAAAAACACAAAAGAGAATTAAAACAAAAATCAAATCATTGATCATTTCACACAAAACTCCAAAAATGGGCCAAACAAAAGTATTGGCACCATTAGCCTAATACTTGGTTGCACAACCTTTAGCCAAAATAACTGCGAACAACCGCTTCTGGTAACCATCAATGAGTTTCTAACAATGCTCTTCTGGAATTTTAGACCATTCTTTTTTGGCAAACTGCTGCAGTTCCCTGAGATTTGAAGGCTGCCTTCTCCAAACTGCCATTTTGAGATCTCTCCACAGGTGTCCTATGGGATTCAGGTCTGGACTCATTGCTGGCCACTTAAGTAGTCTCCAGTGCTTTCTCTGAAACCATTTTCTAGTGCTTTTTGAAGTATGTTTTGGGTCATTGTCCTGCTGGAAGACCCATGACCTCTGAGGGAGACCCAGCTTTCTCACACTGGGCCCTACATTATGCTGCAAAATTTGTTGGTAGTCTTCAGACTTCATAATGCCATGCACACGGTCAAGCAGTCCAGTGCCAGAGGCAGCAAAGCAACCCCAAAACATCAGGGAACCTCCGCCATGTTTGACTGTAGGGACCGTGTTCTTTTCTTTGAATGCCTCTTTTTTTTCCTGTAAACTCTGTTGATGGCTTTTCCCAAAAAGCTCTTCTTTTGTCACATCTGACTATAGAACATTGTTCCAAAACGTTTTAGTCTTTCTCAGGTAAGTTTTGGCAAACTCCAGCCTGGCTTTTTTATGTCTCGGGGTAAGAAGTGGGGTCTTCGTGAGTATCCTACCATACAGTCCCTTTTCATTCAGATGCCGACAGATAGTACGGGTTGACACTGTTGTACCCTCGGACTGCAGGGCAGCTTGAACTTGTTTGGATGTTAGTCAAGGTTCTTTATCCACCATCCACACAATCATGCGTTGAAATCTCTCGTCAATTTTTCTTTTCCTTCCACATCTAGAGAGGTTAGCCACAGTGCCATGGGCTTTAAATGTCTTGATGACACTGCACACCGTAGACACAGGAACTTTCAGGTCTTTGGAGATGGACTTGTAGCCTTGAGATTGCTCATGCTTCCTCACAATTTGGATTCTCAAGTCCTCAGACAGTTCTTTGGTCTTCTTTCTTTTCTCCATGCTCAATGTGGTACACACAAGGACACAGGACAGAGGTTGAGTCAACTTTAATCCATGTCAACTGGCTGCAAATGTGATTTAGTTATTGCCAACACCTGTTAGGTGCCACAGGTAAGTTACAGGTGCTGTTAATTACACAAATTAGAGAAGCATCACATGATTTTTTAAACAGTGCCAATACTTTTGTCCACCCCCTTTTTTATGTTTGGTGTGGAATTATATCCAATTTGGCTTTATGACAATTTTGTTTATTTTTTTTCATTGAAGAGAAATTAAATGAAGATAATAATACCAAAGAATTTGTGATTGCAATCATTTTCAAGAAGAAACTGAGTATTATCTGACAGACTTGCAGGGGTGCCAATACTTTTGGCCAGCACTGTATTTAGATGCCAGGTACAATGACAATGGTCAAAAGAGCCGATGGCTCATTGCTGCGCTCAGCGAGATCCGGCAGCTCTGATGACAATTTTCAAACTACCCGGTGCCTGTGAACACCTCTAATGATAGACGCCTCTCCATTACTAACACTTGGGCTTGTTACCTGCTGACATTACACAGCCGAGATTAACCTAACACCCTAGTTGCCACTGCACCAGGGCATTCAGAAAAGGTTGGGGCAAAGCCCAAGAATTAGCGAAGAAAGGGACGCTCCACTATTGGGGCAGCTGCAGGCTCCTATTTTTAGGCTGAAAAGGGCCAAATCTGGGTCTTCGCAGCCTGATAATACAACTGTCTGCTTTACCTTGGCTGGTTATCACAAATAGAAGAGCCCACCCTTTCTTTTTTATTTTTTAATTATTTAATTTTTTACTTCATAGCAGAGATCAGGGGGTCATAACTACATCCAGGCACCTTCCCTGTGTATTTTTCAGTCTTCTAGTGAGGTCTGCTGCTATACTCGTTACTGGAATCGAGCGGGTCCAAGCATCGGATCTACTTGATTCGAGTAACAAGCACTCAAGCACTTTAGTGAGCGCTCATCAATAATTAAGACCAAGAGTCTTGGTTATGGACATGTGTGATTTGCTAGTGATAAGGCAAAGCAATGATGGTATATCTAGAATTCCATTTGTTTCCAATTATACCAGTTTCATTAATTAGTAACTAAAATTGTCAGAAGTAATTGGACAATATTCGGAGGAACATTTCCTTCAATACAAAAAAATGTCCTCTCCCCCATGTATGTCTTTACAGGGGAACCAAAAATCTTAGGGATAACCAGGTGAAAACTGATGTAGTTAGGTTTTTGTGAGCCAGTTGGCTATGTACTGTTGCAGCTGTAATAATATGTTAAAGGGTAGTGTTTGCGCAGCCAGAATAGGGAAGACATGTTCTTATCAAACTATATTGTACTTTACTCTATCCGGTGCCAATGTGGACTTTTAGACGTTGGAGAGACGACAAATATTGAGCCTGTACCAATACAGTATAAGGAAAAATATGAAAGAACTTCCTATCCTGAAGCATTTTATTTCTGTTGTTCATAATATATCTCAAATAAGGTTTAAGATTATTGATGGAGTGTCAGAATCCCAGAGGGCTGGAAATGGGTCAGCACGATTAGAGGTTAGAACTCGGATGGATCTAGGAGTTGATTACTTTAACTCTTACAGGGGTATTCCCATCTCCACAGTTCTATTCATATATGTAGTAGGTATAACAATAATAATAATCTAAATAGTATAATAATAAAAATGCCTCCAATTAGAAATGTAGTATTAGCTATGTCGCTTACCTCATGTGCAGGGTATTGCAGCTTAGGTATCCATGGTTACAACTATGCATATAGTGAAAGTTTGTTAGTTGCTAGTGGTCGTAAGCATGGATACCTAAAAGCTGCAATGCCCTGCATATGAGGAAAGCAATATAGCTAATACTACATTACACAGCTACTGTAATGCCCTGCACATGAGGTAAGGGCCATAGCTAATCAGAAGAACTATACTACATTTCTATATGGAGGTATTTAATTATTATTATTATTATTATTATTATTATTAATAATATTATCAAATACCTTCATATAGAAATGTAGTATAGTTCTCCTTATTAGCTATGTCGCTTACGTCATGTGCAGGGCTTTGCAGCTTAGGTATCCACGGTTACAACTACGCATATAGTGACAGCTAGTTGGTTAGTTGGTAGTGGTCGTAAGCATGGATACCTAAGCTGTAATGCCCTGCTCATGAGGTAAGCAATATAGCTAATACTACATTACACAGCTACTGCAATGCCCTGCACATAAAGTAAGGGGCATAGCTAATCAGGAGAACTATACTACATTTCTATGTGAAGGTATTTGCTATTATTATTATTATTTATTGATATTATTATTATTATTCCTACTACATATTGGGATAGGATCTTGGAGATGGGATTTATTTGTGAATTTTAAGTTGGTATGCACTTTTAACCCCATTGTGGAATATTATATACTTTATTAGTATAAAGTGAGTAACTAAATATTTTGTATCATGTCTCTTTTTTTAATAAGGTTTTTTCTTTTTAAAAGATTCATGTGGAAAATAGGATAAAGCCACATGTATGTGCAATCTAGTATCATCGGGGTTTAATATTTGAATTCTATACATCCCTTTTATATATACGGTACATTATCTTGCAGAATGCTAAATGTTTTTGCTACATCATTGCTAGTAAATATGCACTCCATTTATAATCCAATTATTTTTTTTTTTAACTATTATTGGGAATTGATCTTGTGTATCTTCAATCTTTACACAATTATGTAATTTGGTATATTATACTTTTTAAGGGAATCTTGTTAATTACTACATTACCTAAAGGCCCCTTTTAATTAAAATGCACAGCAATAGCTCTCTTGTATATGGATACTAGGCGATTAGATCGCATATCATGTTACATAGAGGTCCCTTAAATTAGATTGTCTAGTATTCGCTCTCCTGAATATGGATAAGCCACTGTATATCATACATGATATTACGCAGAGATCCTTTTTAGTATACTACCTAGCATTTTCTCTTATGGATATTAATATGGAGCGAGTCTATACATGGGTATAATTTTAGGGTACACTATATTATTTTGTATAATATCCTTGTTGGAATACAGTATGTAGTATGTCTCAATATAATGTTCAATATGATAGATGAACGGATAGTCACCTGGTCATATAGTTTGTGACTATCTGTAAGTATACGCTTTGTTTATAGTTTACCATGACTTTTTCAATTGAACTAGATCAGTGTTTCTCAACTCCAGTTTTCAAGAAAACTTGAAAACATGATCTGTTGGTGGGTCTTGAGGACTGGAGTTGAGAAACACTGAAGTAGATGATGTAACTGCACACGTCTTCTACTTCGTAACAGTGTGACATCACTAAGCAGTGGTGTGACATCACTTTACAGTCATGTGATTTTTGATTGTGACAGTTTGGCATAGGAAGTGCATCTGAATTGCTGAACAATGACAAATTTAACATTCCAAAGTGACCTTTAAATAAGATACATCCCTCTATGATACAGGATTATGTGCATGCATGCGTCTAATTAATTATGTAGTTTGTTTTACTATTTTAAAACTCAGTATATTTACTTAATTGATTTGATCATGTGACACTAGCTGTACTACCCGGCTTCACCCGGGTTAATAACTGCTGTTAACAAAATAGAATGTATTAACAAAAATGTATTCTGCACACAAAAACCACAAAACCAATAGATAGAAATGTAATTATAATGTCTGTCTCCCCCTCTGTATATATCTCTGTCTCTCTCTATCACTTTGTCTGTCTGCCTCTGACTGTCTCTGTCTCTTTCTCAGTCTGTCTCAATCTCTTTCCCTGTCTAGCTATCTGTCACTTTCCCTATCTGTCTCTTTCCCTGTCTGTCTCTTTCCCTCTCTTTCCCTGTCTGTCTGTTTCCCTGTCTCTGTCCGTGTCTGTCTTTTTACCTGTCTGTGTCTGTCTCTTAACCTGTCTCTCTCTTTCCCTCTCTTTCCCTGTCTCTCTCTTTCCCTGTCTCTCTCTTTCCCTGTCTCTCTCTTTCCCTGTCTCTCTCTTTCCCTGTCTCTCTTTCCCTGTCTCTCTCTCTTTCCCTGTCTCTCTCTCTTTCCCTGTCTCTCTCTCTTTCCCTGTCTCTCTCTCTTTCCCTGTCTCTCTCTCTTTCCCTGTCTTTCTCTCTTTCCCTGTCTGTCTCTCTTTCCCTGTCTGTCTCTCTTTCCCTGTCTGTCTCCTTCCCTGTCTGTCTCCGTCCCTGTCTGTCTCCTTCCCTGTCTGTCTCCGTCCCTGTCTGTCTCCTTCCCTGTCTGTCTCCTTCCCTGTCTGTCTCTTTCCCTGTCTGTCTCTTTCCCTGTCTGTCTCTTTCCCTGTCTGTCTCTTTCCCTGTCTGTCTCTTTCCCTGTCTGTCTCTTTCCCTGTCTGTCTCTTTCCCTGTCTGTCTCTTTCCCTGTCTGTCTCTTTCCCTGTCTGTCTCTTTCCCTGTCTGTCTCTTTCCCTGTCTGTCTCTTTCCCTGTCAGTCTGTCTCTTTCCCTGTCAGTCTGTCTCTTTCCCTGTCAGTCTGTCTCTTTCCCTGTCAGTCTGTCTCTTTCCCTGTCAGTCTGTCTCTTTCCCTGTCAGTCTGTCTCTTTGTCTGTCTCTTTGTGTCGGTCTCTGTGTCTGTCTCTTTGTGTCTGTCTCTTTGTGTCTGTCTGTGTCTGTCTCTTTGTGTCTGTCTGTGTCTGTCTCTTTGTGTCTGTCTGTGTCTGTCTCTTTGTGTCTGTCTGGGTCTGTCTCTTTCCCTGGCTGCATTGTAGTATGCCAACATTCCATTTAACCCCTTCAGCCCCGGGGCACTTTCCGTTTTTGCATTTTTGTTTTTTGCTCCCCTTCTTCCAAGAGCCGTAACGTTTTTATTTTTCCGTCAATCTTGCCATATGAGGGCTTGTTTTTTGCGGGACAAGTTGTACTTTTAAATGAAACCATAAGTTTTACCATATGGTGTACTAGAAAACAGCAAAAAAATAAGTGTGGAAAAACTGCAAAAAAAGTGTGATGGCACAATAGTATTTGGGATGTTTTATTCACGGTGTTCACTATATGGTATAACTGATTTGTGGGTATGATGCCTGAGGTTGGTGCGAGTTTGTAGACACCAAACATGTATAGGTCTACTTGTATCTAAGGGGTTAAAAATAATTCACAAGCTTGTCCATTAAAAGTGTCGCTCGTTTTGCGCCATTTTCCGAAAACCGTAGAGTTCTCATTTTTTGGGATCTATGGCTCAGTGACCGCTTATTTTTTGCGTCTCGAGCTGACGTTTATAGTGGTACCATTTTTGCGCAGATGCTACGTTTTGATCGCCTGTTATTGCATTTTGCGTAAAACTTGCGGCGACCAAAAAACGTAATTTTGGCGTTTGGAATTTTTTTGCCACTACGCAGTTTACCAATCAGATTAATTGATTTTATATTTTGATAGATCGGGCATTTCTGAACGCGGCGATACCAAATATGTGTATATTTATTTATTTTTTAACCCTTTAATTTTCAATGGGGGGAAAGGGGGGTGATTTGAACTTTTTTAGGGTTGTGTTTTTTGTTTTTTTTTTAATTTTTAAAACTTTTTTAAAATTTCTTTTATTTTACTAGTCCCCCTAGGGGGCTATAGCGATCAGCAATCCGATTGCTCTTATCTATCTACTGATCACAGCTATACAGCTGTAAACAGCAGATTCAGTCACTTCCTGTTTCTCTCTGCTCCCGGCCGAGGGAAAACGAAAGTGAAACTTAATATCTGCAGGCGTCATCACAGGACCCTGTGCTACGATGGAAACCACCGAAAGTCATGTGATCACGCACGTGACTTCCGGTGGGGGCAGCGGTAAGTAAAAATCATGGCCACGCGCATATAGATCTCGCTGCCAGACTTTGGCAGCGAGATTTAAGGGGTTAAATGTTGCGAGTGGAAGCGATTCCACTCGCAACATGCAGGCACACATGTCAGTTGTTGAAAACAGCTGATATGTGTGCCGACCGCCGCCGCCTGCCCGCGGCAGGGGGCGGGGCTTAACGGGACACGCTCCATGATGGATATATCCATCCATGGTCGTGAAGGGGTTATGGGCGTGGCTGTGCATTCTTCTGAAGTTCTGGATGCACTGTGGCTCCCAGCTCCATTCGCTTTAATGGAGGCAGGTTTTTTGGTGAATAACTGTAAAGCGCGGGGTTAACATTTCCCGTCAAAACATAGCCTATGACGCTCTCGGGGTCCAGAAGTGTGAGTGTGCAAAATTTTGTGGCTGTAGCAGATGCCAATTTCGGACACACACACAAATAGAATGTATTAACGCCCGGGATAGTAACGGTCTTTGTTTTTTTCCCATTCTCGGTCTGTCTCCCCCTCTGTATATATCTCTCTCTCTCTCTCTCTATCTCTTTGTCTGTCTGTCTCTTTCCCTGTCTGTCTCAATCTCTTTCCCTGTCTGTCTATCTCTGTCTCTTTCCCTCTGTCCCCTTTCCCTGTGTCTGTCTGTCTGTCTCTTACCCTGTCTTTGTCTCTTACCTTGTCTGTCTATTTCCTTTCTTTCCCTGTCAGTCTGTCTCTTTGTCTGTGTCTGTCTCTTACCCTGTCTATGTCTGTTTCTTACCCTGTCTGTGTCTGCCTGTTTTCCTGTCTGTCTCTTTCCCTGGCTGCATTGTGACACGCCAACATTCCATATAAGGGCGTGGCTGCACATTCTACTGAAGTTCTGGCTGCACTGTGGCTCCCAGATCCATTCACTTTAATGGAGGTAGGTTTTTGGCGAATAACTGTAAAGCACGGGGTTAAAATCTCCCCTCAAAACATAGCCTATGACGCTCTCGGGGTCCAGACGTGTGAGTGTGCAAAAATTTTGTGGCTGTAGCTGCAATGGTGTAGATGCCAATCCCGGACACACACACACACACACACACACACACACACACACACACACACACACACACACATTCTGCTTTATATATTATTTATATATATATGTGTATATGTGTATATATATATATATGTATGTATGTATATATATATATATATATATATATATATATATGTATATAATATATACATATACATATATATATATATAATATAGCTGTACTACCCGGCTTCGCCCGGGTTCATAACTGCTGTTAACAAAATAGAATGTATTAACAAAAATGTATTTTGCACACAAAAAACACAAAACAAATGGGTGTGTTTTAGGGCGTTTATGTGGCGAGGTTGGTGTATGTGTGGTGAATGTGTGCTGAGGGTGGTATATGTGTTCAAGTACGTGTTAGTGTGTGGCGCATTTTGTGTGTGTGTTCATATCCCTGAGTGTGGTGAGTATCCCATGTCGGGGCCCCACATTAGCAACTGTACGGTATATACTGGCAGCTGTCAATTTGCCCCCAACACTTTTCGTTTCACTTTTTCCCCATTATGTAGATGGGGGCAAAATTGATTGGTAAATTGGAACACGCGGGGTTAAAATTTCGCCTCACAACATAGCACCCGGCGCTGCCCGGGATAGTGACTGTCTCTCTGTTTCTCTCCCATTCTCTGTCTGTCTCCCCCTCTGTATATATATCTGTCTCTCTCTCTATCTTTTTGTCTCTCTGTCTCTTTCTCCGTCTGTCACTTTCCCTGTCTGTCTCTTTCCCTCGGTCTCTTTCCCTGTGTCTGTCTCTTTGTCTGTCTCTTTACCTTTCTTTGTCTGTCTCTTTCCCTGTCTGTTTGTTTCCCTGTGTCTGTCTCTGTCTCTTTACCTGTCTATGTCTGTCTCTTAACCTGTCTCTCTCTTTCCCTGTCTGTCTCTTTGTCTGTGTCTGTCTTTTTGTCTGTGTCTGTCTCTTTGTGTCTGTTTCTTACCCTGTCTGTGTCTTTCTCTTTCCCTGGCTGCATTGTGACATGCCAACATTCCATATAAGGGCGTGGCTGTGCATTCTTCTGAAGTTCTGGCTGCACTGTGGCTCCCAGCTCCATTCGCTTTAATGGAGGCAGGTTTTTTGGTGAATAACTGTAAAGCGCGGGGTTAAAATTTCCCCTCAAAACATAGCCTATGACGCTCTCGGGGTCCAGTGAGTGTGCAAAATTTTGTGGCTGTAGCTGCAGATGCCAATTTTGGACACACACACACACAGATTCACATACGCACACGCACACACACACATACACATACACACACACACACACACACATATACACATACACACACACACACACACATTCAGCTTTATATATTAGATGGTGTTTCACTGTGTATGGCAGCTTGAGGGAGGGACTAATTTAGAATCGAAACGTTGCGTCTGTTTTTTTGCAGTAGAATAAAGGATTTATCTACCAACTGACGTGCTGAGATCCCCCCGTTATCTCTACATGAGTTTGGGGCTGATGGCTCCAAGCCTGATATCGCTTGCCCCCCCCCCATTTTTGATCTCTGTCTGCTGTTGTTTGGACTGGATTATTTGGTGCTACTTTCTGTAGGTTTACTACAAACAAAGGAATACTATGACCGCACAGTCAACAAAAAATAAACACATTATTGTATAATGCACAAAGTGACAATAACCCTATAATGAAAGGTTCCTACTTCAGTTTTCCACCTTCCGTTCTGTAGTCACCGGCAACCGCTCTGTAAAGTGGTTATCTGGGAACTAATTTATTTTTTTGATGAGGCTAATCGGTTATCACCAGGTAGTTACTAAAGACCTGCCTGTTCCGTTATGTGATGATCCCTCCCTCCCGGTGACATAATGTTGACACAGCAGTTCCCTCTCTTCCATTCTGCTGTGTCAACAGGTGTCACTGCCGATGTAATTTTAATTGACTGCCAGCTCCGCTATGTGATGATCCCTCCCGGCTCAGAAGTCACAGACCGCTCTTGGTGGTGATTCACCTGCTTCTTGTGACATAACATAACGTTGACAGAGCAGTTCCCTCTCTTCTATTCTGCTGTGTCAACGGGTGTCACTGCTGATGTAATTTTAATTGACTGCCAGCTCCGCTATGTGATGATCCCTCCCGGCTCAGAGAAGTCACAGACCACTCTTGGTGGTGATTCACCTGCTTCTTGTGACATAACATAACGTTGACAGAGCAGTTCCCTCTCTTCTATTCCGCTGTGTCAACGGGTGTCACTGCTTATGTCATTTTAATTGACCTCCAGCTCCTCATTACATTAGACTGACCCTGCTGTCAATCAAATGAAATCGGTAGTGACGCCCCATCGACTAACCAGTGGAAGAAATGGAGCTGCTTTGTCGACTTGACATCACATGAAGCAGGAGAATTGCAGCCAGGAGTGGTCATATTTCCTATGGTTTTTGGGCTTCATAGCAGGTAATATGCTTACTACCCTGGTAGTTACATTCATGGGTACAGCCGGTGGTTCATATGTACATTGTATTACGGTACAGTAAAGTTTCTAACAGGTCAATCTTTTAATAGATCTCCTCAACAGTAGTTACCCTCACTACAAGGCATTATATCCACAAATCCATAGAAAAACAATCTGAAGTTATTAACTATTATCCTGCAGTGTTCAGGACTTGATCTATTTTGCATTCAAGCGTACTAAACTGATTCTGACCAAAAAGATGTATTTTGCCAAGAAGTGAATTTTACCTAAAGAAATATATAAAGCATGATTTATATAATTTGCTCTTGAGTGCATGCGATACCGGAAGAGAGGCAAATCTGGATCCCATTAGTGAGCTAAGAGTATTAGCCACTGTGACACGTGAATATTTTTTGCCTCCCTATTTAGGGGATAGTCATTTGACTCTTAAGGGTGCTTTACACGCTGCAGCATCGCTAGCGATATCGAGCACGATAGCACCCGTCCCCGTTGCTCATTCGACATTTGGTGATCACTGCCGTAGTGAACATTATCGCTACGGCAGCGTCACACGCACATACCTTGACAGCGACATCGCTCTGACCGCCAAACAATCCCTCATTCAAGGGGGAGGGGCGTTCGGCGTCATGGCGACGTCACTAAGCTGCCAGACAATAGAAGCGGAGGGGCGGAGATGAGCGGGACGTAACATCCCGCCCACCTCCTTCCTTCCTCATTGCCGATGGACGCAGGTAAGGAGATGTTCGTTGCTCCCGCGGTGTCACACATAGCGATGTGTGATGCCGCAGGAACGACGAACAACATCGTACCAGTGGCAGCAGCGATGTTAAGGAAATGAACGACATGTCAACGAGCAACGATTTTTCACGTTTTTGTGCTCGTTGAACGTCGCTCATTTGTGTCACACGCTGCGATGTCGCTACTGGCTCCGGATGTGCGCCACTAACGACGTGACCCCGACGATATATCGGTAGCGATGTCGCAGCGTGTAAAGTACCCCTTAAGGCCCTTGTGACTTAGCTGGGGTTTGGATAGGTATTGTGCTATTGTACTTGGACAAAGGACAATGATTCAAATACTCATATATCTGACTGCAACAAATTCTCATTTACTTTTTATTCTGAAGTTCTTGTGTTTTTTGTTTTTTTTCTTGTAACAAAAAAATCTTGTAAGTGAACAGATTTCCTCCGTGTGTCAGTTTTTGCCATCTGTATTTCATCATTTTTTTACTTATTTAACTGTATGGGACCCAAAGTCCTTACCAGGCATGTGTCTGTAGCTTCACAGGCGATCCTCAGGCTAATCAGGACCCACAATGTTCTGTCTTGTATTTGATCTTTCAGGACCTGCAGCTTGCAGAGGTTTTTACAGGTCCCATACAGCTTCCTTTCCCTGCCTGCACTAACTGATTATAGTGGGGCAGGGAGAGCGAGAACTGTGCAGTTATACAGAACTATTTGAGCACTCTGCTCCATTACTTGGGAGCTGCCTGCAGACCATAAGACTGACACGCTTTTTAGCAATATTTTTTAATGCAAAAACCTGCATATGATTCACAGACTAGGACATAAATTCAAAAAGAAGTAAAACAAAAAAACAAACCTCACCAAAAACAGCCTTTAGCCAACAGGTCAGATAGCAAATGTTATGTTATGTCATATTATATCATTTTTTTTAATTGCACAATTTTCTGTAAGAAGCAGCCGGTCCCTTTGGGGTGTCTGTCCTGTGGGTGTACTTGTATAGTGCTGGGCAGCCCGCCTGATCTAAAAGTATGGGCGTCATCAATAAGCTGTAAGCCAGACTCTGTGCATCACACGTACCTGGGTGACTGGTGCCCTATGCAAACCCCATCTGTGTGCATGTTTAATACCAACAACCACACCATCCATGAATTGGTAGGCTGTGAGTGGTTGTCTTATTGGTATTCTGCACCTGTGTTGCCCCAACCTTTATCATAGAGAGCTGGCTACATCCTGTGAGTGCATTTGCTGTTTGCCCTATTGGCTAATGGCTGTTTTTTGGTGAGTTTTTTTTATTCCTTCTAATACCTGAAAACGCTAGTAACAAAAAAAAAAATATTCCTTTTCCCAAACTCTGTTATTTTTGAAACTTTGGACAAGGTGACTGTTTTGTGGTATAATGGTTTAAATAATATTCATGCCTTTCACGAAATGTAAAATGTGGTCCTCTTAATAAGTTTAATCTACGTGTATATGTAACTAGCTGTACTACCCAGCTTTGCCCGGGTTAATAACTGCTGTTAACAAAATAGAATGTATTTAACAAAAATGTATTGTGCACACAAAAACCACAAAACAAATAGAAATGTAATTATTAAAAGGCAAAAACTAAGCTAATAGAAGCATTTCACAACATATATTTCAACACCACAGATATTCCACACAGAATTAACTAAATTGGCCAAGTAATGTTCTCCGTCTGTCTCTTTCCAGGTCTGCCTCTTTCCCCGTCTGCCTGTCTCTGTCTGTCTCTTTCCTTGTCTGTCTCTATTTCTCTGTCTCTTTCCCGTCTGTCTATATCAAGGTCTGTGTCTTTCCATATCTCTCTTTTTCTGTGTCTCTCGATGTCTCCTCCTTCCCTGTCTGCCTGTCTCTGTCCCTGTCTGTCTCTTTCCCCGTCTGTCTCTTTCCCCATCTGTCTCTTTCCCCATCTGTCTCTTTCCCCATCTGTCTCTTTCCCCATCTGTCTCTTTCCCCATCTGTCTCTTTCCCCATCTGTCTCTTTCCCCATCTGTCTCTTTCCCCATCTGTCTCTTTCCCCATCTGTCTCTTTCCCCATCTGTCTCTTTCCCCATCTGTCTCTTTCCCCATCTGTCTCTTTCCCCATCTGTCTCTCTCTATCCGTCTCCCCACCGACATCTTATTACCTCACATATAAGCTTCTTATACTATGAATGTCTTTTGTTCCTATAGCAACCAATCACAGCTCCTACTAATAACCTGTAGTTCCAGGCCCCATTTACTTTAATGGAGGCATGTTTTTTGGAGAGTAACTGTAAAGCACGGTGGTTAAATGTTCCTGTCCAAACATAGTCTATGACGTTCCCTGGTCACATGAGGTGTCTGTGCAAAATTTCATGATTGTAAATGTGACGGTGCGAATACACTTTTCGTTTCACTTTTTCCCCATTATGTATATAGGGGCAAAATTGATAAATTGGAACGCGCGGGGTTACAATTTCACCTCACAACATAGTCTATGACGCTCTCGGGGTCCAGACGTGTGAGTGTGCAAAATTTTGTGGCTGTAGCTGCGACGGTGCAGATGCCAATCCCGGACATACACACATAGTAACTGTCTCTCTGTTTCTCTTCCATTCTCTGTCGGTTTCCCCCTCTGTATATCTCTCTCTGTCTCTCTCCCTGTCTGTCTCTGACTGTCTCTTCTCTTTCTCCGTCTGTCTCAATCTCTTTCCTTGTCTGTCTCTGTCTCTCTCTCATTCCCTGTCTGTCTCTCTTTGGCTGTCTCTTTACCTGTCTTTGTCTGTCTCTTACCCTGTCTGTCTGTTTCCCTGTGTCTGTCTCTGTCTTTGTCTGTCTCTTAACCTGTCTCTCTCTTTCCCTCTCTTTCCCTGTCTGTCTTTTTCCCTGTCAGTCTGTCTCTTTGTCTGTCTCTTTGTGTCTACCTCTTTCCCTGTCTGTCTGTCTCTTTTCCTGACTGCATTGTGACACGCCAACATTCCATTTAAGGGCGTGGTTGCGCATTCTTCTGAAGTTCTGGCTGCACTGTGGCTCCCAGCTCCATTCGCTTTAATGGAGGCAGGTTTTTTGGTGAATGACTGTAAAGCGCGGGGTTAAAATTTCCCATCAAAACATAGCCTATGACGCTCTCGGGATCGAGAAGCGTGAGTGTGCAAAATTTGTGGCTGTAGCTGCGACGGTGCAGATGCCAGTCCCGAACACACACACACACACACACACACACACACACACACACACACACACACGCACACATTCAGCTTTATATATTAGATCATCAACGCAGTGGCTCAGAGTTTCATTGTTGCTTTCCAGCTCTGGAATTCTAGGTTGAAATTCCACCAAAGACCGCATCTGCAAGGAGTTTGTATGTTCGTCACATGTTTGTGTGGGTTTGTACCATGTACTATGGTTTCTTTCAACACTCCAAAGACCTACTCATAAGGAATTTAAATTCGGAACCCCAATGGGGACAGTGATGATGATACGTCTTGAGAAACATAAAATATGGACACTTAATTTCTGCCAGGGCTTTTTTTTTGGAAAAAGTTTCAGCATTTAAGCCCTACCCTGAAAATAAGCCCTAGTCGCAGTTCAATAATGAAGTGTCAATGAAACTAGAAAAGTTAAAGAATACTGCAGGACACATAATTATAGAAAGCAGACCATGAAGGAAGAAGACAGAAGACCCCACAATCATACTCACCAGACGCCGAACAGGAGGAATGCACACCCACACACATCACATGAGATCGCGTGCACACACATCAGATAGCACACCCACACACATCAGATTGCGCACACAATCGGATCACCAACCCACACACAACAGATTGAACACCCAATCACACATCAGATTGAACACCCAATCACACATCAGATTGAACACCCAATCACACATCAGATTGAACACCCAATCACACATCAGATTGAACACCCAATCACACATCAGATTGAACACCCAATCACACATCAGATTGAACACCCAATCACACATCAGATTGAACACCCAATCACACATCAGATTGAACACCCAATCACACATCAGATTGAACACCCAATCACACATCAGATTGAACACCCAATCACACATCAGATTGAACACCCAATCACACATCAGATTGAACACCCAATCACACATCAGATTGAACACCCAATCACACATCAGATGGCACACCCAATCACATCAGATTGCAAACCCACTCACCACATTGGACGATACCAATTGCTTCTGGCCTGCAGAGAATCCTGGGACGCAGTGTGGTGGAACGCATTTAGAACCTGCGGTTCCACCACCGAGTCCTCCATGCGTTCCACTGCAGGTCTTCTCACTCCACTGCACTGCGTCCCATCTCCTCCTGCCGGCCAGAAGCAATCCGTATCGCTGGATGTGGAGAGTGTGTGTATCTGATCTATGTGAGTGTTGGCCAGAAGCAGGGGAGGACTGCATGGAGCATACCTGCTGGGAGCGCCCGCTGAAGATTACAGGAGGACCTGGGAGCCGCGCAGATGTCCGGGGTCTGGTGAGTAGGATTCTCCTACAAAGGGGTCTCCTTTTTTGGGGGGGGAGTAAACTTACCCCCATTCGTGTTTCCCTAAGAATAAGACCTACCCGAAAATAAGCCCTAGCGCTTTTTTAGGGGCAAAAAAGTAGAACAGTGTCTTGTATTTGGAAAAACATGGTATGTTATGCAAAACTAAAGTAAATTAAAAAAATAAATCATTGAAAGCATAATCTTGTATACTTTCCACTGTGTGGTTCATTATTTTTCTACAACAAGTACTTTATTTCCGGTAGAAATCCTTTGCCTAAATGGCAGTTTTATGTAATTTAATTAAAAATTGCATTCTACTATTCTGTGCAGTCATATTTATATAAGAAAGGAACATGGCAGGAATGTGCATGAGGATGAGCTATGATTTCATAAAACTCACATTTGCATTGAATAATTAAACTAACAAACATTCAGTATAATGCTCCATTTGCTTGTAATGTAAATATTATATCTGATCTATTTTTACAAGCGATTAAACAAGGGAAAACATAATTTTAAGCATTCTTAATCCCTTAACCCCCAAATATTTCTTTTTTATTTATTTTCCTCAGTGTCACGGCTTTAACTGTAATTTTTAGACAGTGGTATGATGTGTGGGTTTTTTGTTTGTGATATACGTCTAATTTATCGTGCATACATCTAATTTATCGTGCAACTTTAACATTTTGGAAAGCGTGTGGAGGAATATATATATATATATATATATATATATATATATATATATATATATATATATATATACATATACATATATACATACATATATACATACATACATACATGCACATATATATATCTATATAATTGCCTCTGTCTGTCTTGCTCCAAAATTGTGTCCTTACGGTGACACAAAGCTGATTGGCCGCTGGGCTCGCCATGGCGCTGCGCCCCCACACGGATTGGCCGGCCGCTCGCCCAGGCTCCGCCCCCCCACAGATTGGCCTCTCGCCCCGACACCCTGCAGGCATTGGCAACTCGGCCACGCCCTGCCCCCCTCACGCAATGCACGCTAGCTCTGGCCCCGCCCCCCCACGCATTCCCCGAACCGACACGGTCACGGAGCCACGACTACCAGGTGAGTACTGTTCCCCTGTGAGCCCACATCAGCGTATGCTGCCAAACCAGCCGACACATACCCTCGCATTGCTGGGGATGGCTGGCGTATGCTGGTGTGGGCTCCCGTGCGAGCGGGGGACGAGATACGCTGGTAACCATGGTAGCATAGTTACCAGCGCATCAAGGTCCTGCAGCGGCGGAACATACACACACGCACACACATAACAGCACACACACACACATACACACACACACACACACATCAGATCACACTCACTCTCACACACACCTCACACACACATCACATCGCATCCACATACTCCCAACATCCTGGGATATCGCTTGCTTCTCGGCGGTGATACTGTGCTGTGAGCTTCCAGGACCTGCCGGAGGATCAAATGGCCAGAAGCATGTGGTATCTCCGGATGTTGTGAGTATGAGCGCGTATGTGCAATATCGTCAATGTGTGTGAGTGTATGCGGTCGGGTGTGTGTGAGTGTATGCGATCGGGTGTGTGTGTGTGTGAGTGTATGCGATCGGATCTGTGAGTGTCAGCAGAGGAGCACGGCGTGCTGGAGGAGGCTGGGAGGAGAGAGGCTGATCCTGGGGAAGGCTGGGATGGGGAGGCTGAGAGAAGAGAGGCTGATGCTGGGGGAGGCTGAAGCTGGGGTAGGCTGGGAGGAGAGAGGCTGATGCTGGGAGGAGAGAGGCTGATGCCGGGAGGAGAAAGGCTGATGCTGGGAGGAGCGAGGCTGATGCTGGGAGGAGAGAGGCTGATGCTGGGAGGAGAGAGGCTGATGCTGGGAGGAGAGAGGCTGATGCTGGGAGGAGAGAGGCTGATGCTGGGAGGAGAGAGGCTGATGCTGGGAGGAGAGAGGCTGATGCTGGGGGAGGCTGAGGCTGGGGTAGGCTGGGAGGAGAGAGGCTGATGCTGGGAAGAGAGAGGCTGATGCTGGGAAGAGAGAGGCTGATGCTGGGGGAGGCTGAGGCTGGGGTAGGCTGGGAGGAGAGAGGCTGATGCTGGGGACAGAAAAGGCTGATGCTGGGAGGAGAGAGGCTGATGCTGGGGGAGGCTGAGGCTGGGGTAGGCTGGGAGGAGAGGGGCTGATGCTGGGATGAGAGAGGCTGATGCTGGGGACAGAGAGGCTGATGCTGGGGACAGAGAGGCTGATGCTGGGGACAGAGAGGCTGATGCTGGGGACAGAGAGGCTGATGCTGGGGACAGAGAGGCTGATGCTGGGGACAGAGAGGCTGATGCTGGGGACAGAGAGGCTGATGCTGGGGACAGAGAGGCTGATGCTGGGGACAGAGAGGCTGATGCTGGGGACAGAGAGGCTGATGCTGGGAGGAGAGAGGCTGATGCTGGGAGGAGAGAGGCTGATGCTGGGAGGAGAGAGGCTGATGCTGGGAGGAGAGAGGCTGATGCTGGGAGGAGAGAGGCTGATGCTGGGAGGAGAGAGGCTGATGCTGGGAGGAGAGAGGCTGATGCTGGGAGGAGAGAGGCTGATGCTGGGAGGAGAGAGGCTGATGCTGGGAGGAGAGAGGCTGATGCTGGGAGGAGAGAGGCTGATGCTGGGAGGAGAGAGGCTGATGCTGCGGGTAGAGAGGCTGATGCTGGGAGGAGAGAGGCTGATGCTGCGGGCATAGAGGCTGATGCTGCAGCATGGGGGATGGAGCACGATGGGGGGTGTGCAGCATGGGGGATGGAGCACGTTTGGGAGTGCGCAGCATGGCGGATGGAGCACGTTTGGGAGTGCGCAGCATGGCGGATGGAGCACGTTTGGGAGTGCGCAGCATGGCGGATGGAGCACGTTTGGGACTGCGCAGCATGGCGGATGGAGCACGTTTGGGAGTGCGCAGCATGGCGGATGGAGCACGTTTGGGAGTGCGCAGCATGGCGGATGGAGCACGTTTGGGAGTGCGCAGCATGGCGGATGGAGCACGTTTGGGAGTGCGCAGCATGGCGGATGGAGCACGTTTGGGAGTGCGCAGCATGGCGGATGGAGCACGTTTGGGAGTGCGAAGCATGGCGGATGGAGCACGTTTGGGAGTGCGCAGCATGGCGGATGGAGCACGTTTGGGAGTGCGCAGCATGGCGGATGGAGCACGTTTGGGAGTGCGCAGCATGGCGGATGGAGCACGTTTGGTAGTGCGCAGCATGGCGGATGGAGCACGTTTGGGAGTGCGCAGTATGGCGGATGGAGCACGTTTGGGAGTGCGCAGCATGGGGGATGCAGCACGTTTGGGAGTGCGCAGCATGGCGGATGGAGCACGTTTGGGAGTGCGCAGCATGGCGGATGGAGCACGTTTGGGAGTGCGCAGCATGGCGGATGGAGCACGTTTGGGAGTGCGCAGCATGGCGGATGGAGCACGTTTGGGAGTGCGCAGCATGGCGGATGGAGCACGTTTGGGAGTGCGCAGCATGGCGGATGGAGCACGTTTGGGAGTGCGCAGCATGGGGGATGGAGCACGTTTGGGAGTGCGCAGCATGGCGGATGGAGCACGTTTGGGAGTGCGCAGCATGGTGGATGGAGCACATTTGGGAGTGCGCAGCATGGCGGATGGAGCACGATGGGGGGTGCGCAGCATAGGGGATGGAGCACGATGGGGAGTGCGCTGCATGGGAGATGGAGCACGATGGGGAGTGCGCTGCATGGGGGATGGAGCACGATGGGAAGTGCACACCTCACCCCAACACACACACACACACGCGCGCGCGCACTGCACAACACACCACACACAAACACTGGGAACCACAAACAACTGCCCTACACAGACACCCACACACATAGAACGCTGCACACACACAACACCCAACACACAAACACCGCGGCACACACAAATATACGCACATACCGCACAACACACACATTGCACAAAACATACCTCCCCCAAAACACACCACACACACACAAACCGCGCAACACACACACACACAACGCTACAGACACACAGCGCTCCACAAACAACGCAACACACATACAACACCGCTCTCACCCCCCGTCACACCCAGACAACACCCAGAACATGTACAGCGCCCTATACAAACACTTGGTAACTACACACAACAACATATATATATATATATATAATATATAACAAAAATCATACATGAACTACACAATACGTAATTTCTAGAATACCCGATGCGTAGAATCGGGCCACCTTCTAGTATATATATAATACATATATATAATACACATATATATATATGTATGTATGTACATATGTATATGTGTGTGTGTATGTATGTATATATGTGTGTGTGTGTGTGTATATATATATATATATATATATATATATATATATATATATATATATATATATATATATATATATATATATATATATATATATATATATATATATATATAATTAAATTTACATTAAATTAAATTATAATATAATATATTATTGTAATATAACGTTCGACGAACCGAACTCGAACCGCATAGGAAACAATGGCAGGCATTCACAAACACATAAAAACACTGAGAAAACACCCTCAAAGGTGTCCAAAAGGTGACAAACAACTCACAACACAACACAAACACATGGGAAAGTGACAAGAACAAATTCTCATGTGAAAACAAAAGAGCGTAATGAGGAAAAAGAGGACGAGACACAGATATAGGCATGGCACGCCCTTCCAAAATCATGTAAAACACCGCAAGGTGACTCCAAGCGGAGTCTCCCTTTTTTCCAAAAATTGGGCCACACAGACACCCCATCAGTGGCAGCACTTGTGCCCTAGTTGCAAACAGGATGTTTTGATTTGCATCAAGCACATTCAAAAATACGCCATAATTAACTGTCCCCAGGATGACACTGGGGTAGGTAGCAAAGTCTTTCCTGATCCCAGCTCTGTTCATCTTGGATCATTTTTAAAAAACACAGCAAGCAAGGGTTACTCCAAGCGGCGTCTCCCTTTTTTTCCAAAAATTGTGCCCCAAACACACCCACCCATTCAGTGGCAGCACTTGTGCCCTAGTTGTACACTTCACAGCTAGATTTGCATCAAGCACATTCAAAAATACGCCATAATTAACTGTCCCCAGGATGACACCGGGGTAGGTAGCAAAGACTTTGCTGATCCCAGCTCTGTGCATCTTGGATCATTTTAAAAACAATGTAAGCAAGGGTTACTCCAAGCGGAGTCTCCCTTTTTTCCAAAAATTTGGCCACACAGACACCCCATCAGTGGCAGCACTTGTGCCCTAGTTGCAAACAGGATATTTTGATTTGCATCAAGCACATTCCAAATCCACAAGTATTTACTCTCCCCAGGATGACACAGGGGTAGTAAATTCCTTGTAGATCCATGACTTGTTCATTTTGATGAACGTTAGTCTGTCCACATTGTCACTGGACAGACGTGTGCGCTTATCTGTCAGCACACACCCAGCAGCACTAAAGACACGTTCTGAGACAACGCTGGCAGCTGGACACGACAAAATCTCCAAGGCGTAAGTGGAGAGCTCTGGCCATTTTTCTAGATTTGAAGCCCAAAATGAGCAAGGCTCCATTTGCAAAGTCATGGCATCGATGTTCATTTGGAGATACTCCTGTATCATCCTCTCCAGCCGTTGACTATGTGTTAGACTTGTTGTCTCTGTTGGCCTTGCAAAGGAGGCTCTAAAAAAATTAGGAAGAGATTCCAGAAAATTGCTGTTACCAGCACCAGATACAGTCCTACTGGTACGGGTAGACTGTTGAAGATGACGAGACCGTCCCATGTTTGTCAAGTTACAACTGGGAGATTCACTCCCTGCACCTGCACGGTTGTTTGGTGGAAAAGCCGAGCTAAGATCGAGTAACAGCTTCTGCTGATACTCCTGCATACGTGCGTCCCTTTCTATTGCTGGAATTTTGTCACAAAATTTGGACTTGTACCGGGGATCTAATAGTGTGGCAAGCCAATAGTCATCATCACTTCTAATTTTGACAATACGAGGGTCATGTTGGAGGTAGTGCAGCAAGAAAGCACTCATGTGTCTTGCGCAGCCATGCGAACCAAGTCCACGCTGTGTTTGTGGCATAGAGGTGCTAACCGTTCTTTCTTCCTCTGACATCTCCCCCCAACCTCTTTCAACTGAAATTTGACCAAGGTCTCCCTCATCCGCTGAGTCTTCCATGTCCATGGACAGTTCGTCCTCCATTTCTTCATGTTCTCCTGCACCTTCCTCAACATTTCGCCTGCTACCATGACGTATTGCACCAGGGCTCAGCGGTGCTGCCACAGTCGCTGTAACATATGGAGAGTCGAATTCCAGCGTGTCGGCACATCGCATTTCAGGCGATAAACCGGCAGGCCGAAAGACTTCTGGAGCGATGCAAGTCGCTCAGCTGCGGCGCTTGAACGGCGGAAGTGAGCAGACAGTTTTCGTGCCCTGGTCAGAAGGCCATCTAGGCTGGGATAGTGTGTTAAAAATTGCTGGACAACAAGGTTCAACACGTGAGCCATACAAAGTACGTGTGTCACCTTGCCCAGGCGAAGGGCCGCACCCAGGTTTGCAGCATTGTCGCACACGGCCTTACCAGGCTGCAGGTTGAGTGAAGACAACCATTAAACTCGGACCGCAGAGCTGACCACAACTCCTCAGCTGTGTGACTCTTATTCCCAAGATATGTCAAGCTGAAGACCGCCTGATGCCGTTGCGCTCTGCTGCCAGCATAGTAATGAGGGGTGCGTGATTCCTTCTGCGCAGTGAGAACACTGGTGGCCTGACCAGGCAGGCTTGGGGCGGAGGTGGAGGACACAGATGAGGTGGAGGAGGCAGAGGCAGTGGCGGAACTTGGACAGACAGAGGATTGACACACAAGTCGTGGGGACGGCAAGACTTGTGCAGCAGACCCTTCACCATCTATCACCATAGTTACCCAGTGCCCAGTCAGCGACATGTAACGTCCCTGTCCATGCTTACTGGTCCAAGTATCGGTGGTAAAATGCACCCGTTCACGCACAGAGTTTCTCAAGGAAGCGGTGATGTTGTGTGCGACATGCTGGTGTAGCGCGGGCACACCTTTCTTAGAGAAGTAGTGGCGACTAGGCATCTGGTACTGGGGCACAGCGACAGACATAAGGTCTCTAAAATCCTGTGTGTCCACCAGGCGGAAAGGCAGCATTTCGGTAGCCAAGAGCTTACAGAGGGATAAAGTCAACCTCTTAGCTGTGTCATGGGTCGCAGGAAATGGCCTTTTATTTGTCCACATCTGAGGGACAGAGATCTGGCTGCTTTGTGTAGACGGTGTTGAGTAGGGTGTCCCTGGAAAAATGCAGGTTTGTGAGGAAAGTGCAGGCGGAGACATGATGTTGCCTTCATCCAACGTTGGTGCTATCGATGTCTGAGAGAGCTGTACACACGCACTTGTTTCCCCTTCCAAACCAACTGACGACCTACCAAGCAAACTGCCTGTTGCGGTTACAGTGGTGGAAGTTGTGCGTGGAAAACCAGGTGTGACAGCTGTCCCCACAGTCCTAGAAGATTAAGAGCGCGCGGATACACTGGAAGGGGCAGGCGGTGGATGGTTCGCTCTGCTAGGCCGCATTGCAGCACGGTGAGCTTCCCACTGGGACATATGATATTTATTCATGTGACGATTCATGGAAGAAGTTGTCAAACTGCTGAGGTTTTGCCCTCTACTAACAGAATCACGACAAATTTTACAGATCACATAATTTGGGCGATCTTTTGCTATGTCAAAAAAGGACAAGGCTAGGCAAGGCTTAGAGGGCATGCGACCTGCTGAGCCCCCCCGACTAGTGCTCAGAGGCAGAGTGGTGGCTGAGGATGCAGTTGTAGACGTGCTACCAGTGCTCCGACTCTGTCCAGGAAGGCGCAAGGTAACTTCGTCGTCGGTTGCATCCTCCTCCACCGCCTCTGTTGACCTCCTCGAGTGCCTGACTGTGGGTTGACAGTAGGTGGGATCTAGAACTTCCTCATCAATTGTTGTGTTTGCACTCCCCTCACCCTCAGACCGAGCCTCTTCTTGCCCTGACCGAATATTTAAGTTGTCATCCCAATCTGGTATCTGCGTCTCATCGTCATCAGTATGTTCCTCATTGTCTATAACCACAGGTGTTACAGTTTGTGACAAAGGGTCAACATTATGCTCTGAAACTTGGTCCTCACGGCCTGAATCAGAGTCACAGAGGTTCTGGGCATCACTGCAGACCATTTCCTGGTCTGTACTCACTGTAGCTTGGGAGCAGACCTCTGATTCCCAGGCTATAGTGTGACTGAACAGCTCTGCAGACTCAGCCATCTCACTTCCACCATACTGTGCAGGGCTGATGGAGACTTCAGAGCTGGGAGAAAGCAAGTTTGATTGGGATGACAACTCAGAGGACTGGTGTTTTTTGGATGCAGTAGTTGAGGTGGCTGAGAGTGCACTTGTTGGACCACTTGAGATCCATTCAAGCATTTTCCTTTTTTGGCCATCCTCTACCTTTGTTCCTGTTGTTCGTGTCCGTAAAAAAGGGAGCACATCGGATTGTCCACGGTAAGTAGTAGACATCTTACTTTTGCTGGTAGATGGTCTATCTTCAGCAGATGTTAATGGAGCTTTGCCACCTTCCCCACGGACAAACCCTTTTTTTCCTTTTCCAATACGCCTCTTCCCCTTTCCACCAGCATCTGTCATTTTGCCACTCATGTTGATTGCGACAAGATTGTGCACTTAAAATGTGGTAGTAAAAATTGAGAGGTGGTGTAGATTGCAGCGGTGGTCTAGCTTTATTAACAGCAGAATAATAAAGAATAATTATCCCTGACAATGCAACTACGGCCCTTAAACTGGCAGCATAAATTGCTAGTATAATGGCTTAGTAACAATGAGTTTGAGTGTGCAATGCAGGCAGACGTGCTGCAAATATCTTTGCACTTGTGGGACGATACAGAAGTCCAACAGCCACGTTTATGATGCCACTAAGTTCACTCAGTGTTTGCTAGTATAATGGCTTAGTAGCAATGAGTTGGAGTGTGCAAAGGGCAGGAGGGTACAGTGGCAGGGTTGTGGGTCTCTGGGTAGAGGAAAGGAAGCCTGCCTTTCTATCCAACCTAATGGGGAAATGCAGCGAGGAAATCCCTGACCTTAGCTACACAGACGCTGTCATCTTGTGTAGCTGTTAAACTCTGTTTTCACGGACCTGTCACCTATGGCTCTGACCCTGCCGGTATGAGCCCTTAAAAGGACTGCTAGAAAGTGCTATCCCTATGCTGTCTAGCGCTGTGTATGGAGCGTATACAGCGGTATCGGCGATAGGAACTGCGCCAGTGATGTCTGACACCAAGGACGCAGAAGGCAGATAATGGCGTGTTGAAGGAAAATGTCCGGTTTTATAATGCAGGGACATGTGACATGGACATCCTATCACACATGCCGTTGCTTCTCTGGCTAAAAGTCCACTTAGCTGTGTGTGTGTCTGGGATTGGCTGACATGCTGGCCCGCCCTACTACACACGCGCGCTTAGGGAAGGAAGACAAGGAAAAAAAAAAAAAAATGGCGATCGCCATTATACATACAGCAGTGATCTGAATGCGCTGTTCCCGCACACTATACACTGAAATGTCATAATAGTGTGAGTCACAGAGTGACTTACACTATTACAGCGGAAAGCCAGCTAGGAATTAGCTGTTTTTTTTGCTGCTAGAACCGTTCTCGAATATATCTAGAACTATCGAGCTTTAGCAAAAAGCTCGAGTTCTAGTTCGATCTAGAACAGCCCCCAAAATCACTCGAGCCGCGAACTGGAGAACCTCGAACCACGAACCGCGCTCAACTCTAATTGACATCTGAGAGTTACATTTTTATCTCATGTGACCAGACTATATTCTCCCAGAATTTCACAGACCTGTCTAAGGGCTCATGCGCACGTAACTGCAGAATATTCTGCAGCGATTTGACAGCACATGTGCGCTTCAAATCGCTGCAGAAATACTGCATAACGAATGCAGTATTTTAAAAAGCCGATTTCATGCGCTCTGGCTGCTGCCCCCACCATAGACAGAGTGGGAGCTGCATCCAGGACGCACAAATAATTGACATGCTGCTTTTATGAACGCACAGATTTGGGTCAAAATTTTAGCACCCAAATCGCTGCGTTCAAAAAAGCAACGTGCACACGTCTCATGCACAATCTCCATAGATTGTGCAGGGGACGCAGGACGCATGCATTTACGCTGCAGTGCAATACGCAGCGTAAATGCATGTCCGTACGCAACGTGCGCACGAGCCCTTAATGTTGTTGAGCAAACTGGCTTGAACATGCTTTTTTTCAGCATTAGGCTATGCGCGCACTAGAAAGTGCCATCTTTTTGAGAAAAATCCGGACCCTCTTAAAGAATCCCGCCCCCGCGGTAAAAAACCGCAGCAAAATCCGCATGCGGGTTTGCCGCAGACTTACCGCTGATTTTCCGCAGGTTGGTACCTGCGGATTTTTACCATTATCTATGGCAAAAACCGCAGGTACCTGCAGAAAAGAAGTGACATGCACATAAATTCTGCAGCGGAAAATTCGCGGGTATAAAATAACGCAGTGTGCGCACAGCATTTTTTAAAACCCATAGGATTTGCTTGACACATTTTCTGCAGCAAATCCGCTGTAAATCCGCAGCGTGCGCACAGAGCTTTAGAGTCTTGCATGGTGAGCATGCATACAGGTCATGGAGGTTGAGTGCATTATTTATTGTTTTTTGGGGTTTTTTTAATAATTGTTCCTTTCTGAAGCTCTCCACAGGTGATTCTTGGCTCATTGAAAATTCTTCTGAATTCTTTTCACTTCTCTGAATCTTGTGGGGAGCACCTGGTCGTGGTTGGTTTATGGTGAAATGATGTTCTTTCCTCTTCCGGATTATGGCCCCTATAGTGCTCAATGGAACCTTTTAGTAGTTTAGAAATTCTTCTATAACCAATGCCATCAGTATGTTATACCACAACGTGCTTACAAAGGTGTTGAGACAGCTCACTGGTTTTACTCCTCATTATTGATGAGTGAACCCGAACTGTAAGGTTTGGGGTCTGTACTAAACACCTAGTGTCTGTGTATGGACCCCGAACATGGACTTCTCAGGGAAATTTGTGTTATTATTCGGCCACCAGGATAAAAATGGAAAAAAAAAAAAAGAAAAAATTGCTATTAAGCAGGACAGTTATACTTACGGAGTCTCTGCGTGGCTGTCACACTGCTTCCATATTAAACCTCATGCATATTCACTGCTTCTCACTGGACACCCTCTATGTGTTTGTGATTGGTTGCAGCCAGACTGCCGGCGTCCCTCACATTAGCTGTATGGGTCCTGGAAGTTGAGTGTAAAAATAAATAAATAATTTGAAAAAATAGCTTAGGGTCCCTCCTATTTTGATACCCAGCACAGATAAAGCAGACAGCTGGAGGCTCGAGGGACCCCATGCAGCGTTTTTTATTATATACCCCTTAATGACCGTGGGCAACAATATTACGTCTCTGCGGTCAGTATTAATCCTCACCTGCTGCTGCAGGCTGTAGGTGGGGATCTGCGCACATGTCAGCTGATTTGTACACCTGACGTGTGCCTCGCAGGTACGAGTGGAATCGCTATCCACCCGTACCTGTTATCCGCTTAAATGGTGCTGTCAAGATGTGACAGCACTATTTTAACGGCGATCGCGGTAATAGCATACTCACAGGCCGCCACCGGAAGTCACGTGAATCCGATGATTGTCATGGTAGCACAGGGTCATGCAATGACTCCTGTAGCTCACATGACTCGGGTTCTGTAACCAGCAGCCGAGTACTGCAGGTTACAAGACATGATCATTTCTCCCGATCTTAGCTGTGCTGCTTTGATCGGGAGAAATAAATGAGCAATCAGACTGCTGATCCTTTATAGTGCCCTAGTGGGACTAGTAAAATTAAAAAAAAAAGTATAAAAAAAGTGTTAAAAAATAAAAAAAAAATATAAGTTCAAATCACCCCCCTTTCGCCCCATTGAAAATTAAAGGGTTAAAAAATTTAAAAAATATACACACATTTGGTATCGCCGCATTCAGAAATGCCCGATTTATCAAATTATAAAATCAATTAATCTGATCGGTAAACGACATAGCTGCAAAAAAATTCCAAACGCCAAAATTACGTTTTTTTGGTCGCAATCAAAACTTAGCAACGGCGCAAAAATGGTACCATTAAAAACGTCAGCCCGAGATGCAAAAAAGCAGTCACTGAGCCATAGATCCCAAAAAAAGAGAACATTATGGGTCACGGAAAATGGTGCAAAACATACGCCACTTTTTCAGACAAACTTCTGATTTTTTTTTTTTAAGTCCCTTAGATAAAAGTAAACCTATTAGGCTATGTGCGCACGTGTGCGTATTGCATGCAGTTACGCTGCATTCTGCACCGCAGCATAACTGCATGCATCCTCAGCACAATTTAAGATTGTGCATGAGACGTGCGCACGTGGCGTATTAGAACGCAGTGATTCGGCTGCTGCCCGAAGCGTGCGTTCTAAGAAGTGACATGTCACTTCTTTCCGTGCGCTTTGCATGCTGTCTATAGGGAGAGGCAGCATGCAGAGCGCACGAATTCTGCAGGCACCAGGCGCTTCAGAACGGAGCTTTTCAGCTGCGCTCTGAAGCGGACCTTTTGTGTGCGGTGCAGAGCGCACACGTGCGCACATAGCCTTAATGTTTGGTGTCTACGAACTCGCACCAACCTCAGGCATAACAACAACACATCAGTTTTCCCATATAGTGAACACAGTGAATAAAATATCTCAAAAACAGTGCAATAACGCTTTTTTGCCATTTTTCCGCATATGGAATTTTTTTTGCTGTTTTCCAGTTCACTATATGGTAAAACTCCTGGTTTAAATGTACAGCTCGTTCCGCAAACAACAAGCTTTCACATGACTAGATTGAATGAAAAATAAAATGACGGCTCTCGGAAGAAGGAAGGCGGAAAAAAAGAAACACGCAAAATTGGCTGGTCGTGAAGGGATTAAACAATTTTTAAAACTGGCGTGTGGCTCCATTAATTTTCTTATCCAGCCAAGGTAAAGCAGACAGCTAGGTGTTGGTATTTCCAGGCTGGTGAGGCCCTTGGTTATTGGACTCTCCCCAGCCTAAAAATATAGCAGCAGCCCCAGTATTAGCGCATCCATTAGATGCGCCAATCCTGGAGCTTTACCAGGTTCATTCCAATTGCCCTGGAGCGATGGCAATCGGGATCATATAAGGAGTTAATGGCAGTTGTGATTTGTCTAAAAATGACAGCTGTCTTCAAGCCCAAGGTTAGTAATGGGGATGGATCTATGAGACCCCCCCATTACTAATTGTGTAAGTAAAAAGAAGTAAACACAAAAGAAATAACTTTTATTCAAAAACAAAACCACCCCCTTTTTCCAATTTATTAACCCCAAAACACCGCTGCAGGTCTGATATGCTGACATGCTGAGCCACAGCTGTGAGCAGTGACATCACTGAGTTCACCTTAGGTTACAGCTAGGGTTCCCACGGTACCCCAGCTGTGACCTCATGGGGAACTGACCTGAAGCGAACTTATTGAACTCTGTGACCTCACCTCAGGGGAAGTCATAGAACTCAATGCCGGATTAGAAATGTCTGCAACCAACAACTCAACGTGTGCGTGTAGTCTAGTCCGGTAATCCGGCATTGCGTTCAATGACTTCACCTGATTTGAGGTCACTGAGTTCAACTCAGGTCAGTTCACCCGCAATAAGATAGTTCACCTGCGGTCACAGCTGGGGTACCATTGGTATTGTCATGAGTTATATTTTAATCTGTAATGTGCTGGCATTTTAGAAAAAAATAGTTTAAAAGCCCAGTTGGGAACTATAGAGAGATGAAACTAGTCTGGCAGCATGGGGTCAGAGCCGGATAGTCTTGTTTCCAGCTAAGGTCTCTGGCCGCCTTCTTACAGCACCGCTCTAGTTGATTTGACAGGTCTCTCCTAATGTACACACAGTAGAAAATTGTTAATCTCCTACAGTGGTGCCTGCCGAGAGCGGACTAGTCATCTCTGCCTAAAGTCTCTGGTTGGATCTTTAAGCCACGCTCTGCTTCATGCTTCCCTTAGTTTGGGCAGTATGAATCAAGTGACAGGTTCCTTTTAAGCCCAGCAAACATTGGAAGAAAACAATGAAGATTTCTTTTTGGAACATTATGGGAAATTCGGTACAGACAACTTTGTTTCAGTTTCCAAAGTGTAAGAGTTATTTGCCGGAACTGGAATACACCTCTCATTTACTGTGATCTGGTGACCTTATGAGACATTGATTTTTAGCATTTTCTTATTCCTTAGAGGTGATTACCACTCTTTGGTCTTCGATGTGAGCTTCGCTATCAGTTTTCTGCCTTTCTGCTGTATATAAATAGTGTTTCTGTGACAACAGAAGAAGATGTAAAAGTCATGATCACTGTTCGTGTGGGAGGCTGGTGCCGTTTTAATTGTTGCTACAGACAGGAGGAGGTATTAAAGGCACCTGGGAATTATATTACGTGTCCTCATTCTCTGCAACAAAGCCAGAGCGAGAGAAATTAAATACAGTATTATGTGCCTCTTGCAGATTTTAATTAAGGGAAGCTTGTTGCCACCGCACACATGTAAATGTGAGTTAGGTGAAAAGTCACTATTTCGAAAATGTCTGTGAACTCCCTAGCATGGAGCTACTCTTGATCTTTCAATTGGTTTGAGAGCTGCAGCACTTAAGCGGGCTTTACACACAGCGATATCGCTAGCGAGTGTACCCGCCCCCGTCGGTTGTGCGTCACGGGCAAATCGCTGCCCGTGGTGCACAACATCGCTTACACCCGTCACACTATACTTACCTGCCTAGCGACATCGCTGTGGCCGTCGAACCGCCTCCTTTCTAAGGGGACGGTTTGTTCGGCGTCACAGCGACATCACTAAGCGTCCGCCCAATAGAAGTGGAGGGGCGGAGATGAGCGGGCCGAACATCCTGCCCACCTCCTTCATTCCTCATTGCTGGTGGCCGCAGGTACGATGTTGTTCCTCGTTCCTGCGGTGTCACACGTAGCGATGTGTGGTGCCGCAGCAACGATAATCGGGATAGGAACAACTGGACAACTATATGGTGAGTATTTTTAATTGTTAACGGTCGTTCCTGCAGTGTCGCACGCAACGACGTCGCTAACGAGGCCAGATGTGCGTCACGAATTCCGTGACCCCAACGACATCTCGTTAGCAATGTCGTTGTGTGTAAAGCCCAATTTAGGAGTCCTCTGTAAAATTTCCATGAGGTTAGGAGTCCATATTATGCAAATTGGCTAAGTCATTCCCCACTACTGATGGGAGCCCTGTTACAAAGTCTATGGAGTATGTGTGGGCCAACAGGACCCATTATATGGTTATAAGGATATTTGGATAGATCCCTTTAACTAGCATGGCCTAAGGCTGTGTGCACACGTTGTGTTTTTTACCGCGGAAACACTGCGTTTAGAACCGCAGCGTTTCAGTGGCAAATTGCATGCGTTCAGCTTTCCCAGCAAAGTGTATGAGAAAGCCGAAAAATCGGTGCACACGCTGCGTTTCTAAACGCAGTGTTTTGGATGCCAAAAATCGGTGCGGAAGGAAAAGCAGCATGTCACTTCTTTTGTGCGGTGTGGCTGCGTTCTCTTCCCCCATTAAATCAATGATGTGGGGTCAGAACGCAGCTACACCGCAGTGAGCTGCTTTTTTGTTGCGGTCCGCGGGCTTTGTCGGCATGCCAGAACGCAGGCATTTACCTGGAAGTGAGGTCAAGAGGTTTCCTGTTGACCTCACTTCCTGGCAAAGTCCTGGAAAGCCCCCGGTGTCGCCAAAGTGCCCGCCCCGACCCCCGACCCCCCCTCCCGAAAATACAACATGGCCGCGCGCACAGTAGCGCATCGGCCGCCCTGCTCCTATGATTTCTGTCGCATGTGCCTTGAGACATCCGACAGAAAAATGCCCCCCAGGCCCTGCCCGGTCACCCCCTATTCCCCCTGGTATTCCCCTTACCTGTCCGGTCGCAGCGCTGATCCCCCGCGGCCCCCTCCTCCTTCACAGTGCACGCTGGCCGGTCACATGAGCAGAGCAGCTGACAGCCAGCACTGTGTTCAGAGAGCTGTGCTGGCTGCTCGGCACTCTGCAGCTGTGACCCGGGGAGGGTGGGTGCAGATTTTTGGCACCCACTCTCCTCAAATGGAGGGTCTGCCCTCCTAGAAAATGGGGGATACGTTCCCTGAACGTGCCCCCATATTCTAGAAGGTCCAGAGGCGACGTAAGACATCCAAATGGATTTCTGCAGACCCATTTTTTTTCAAATTTTTTGATTAAATTGGAGAACAAGGGAATGATTTGGGGAGTGTTTTTTCTAATAAAAAAATTTTTGTCATTTTTTTTTTTGCTTTTGTTTACTGTCAATTAGTTATGTCTGGTATCTGATAGACGCCGTGACATCACTAATTGCTGGGCTTGATGCCAGGTGACATTACACATCTGGTATCAACCCCATTTATTACCCCGTTTGCCACCGCACCAGGGCGCGGGATGAGTTGGGGCGAAGCGCCAGGATTGGCGCATCTAATGGATGCGCCACTTCTGGTGTGGCTGCGGCCTGCTATTTTTAGGCTGGGAAGAGTCCAATAACCATGGCTCTTCCCACCCTGAGAATACCAGACGCCAGCTGTCAGCTTCACCTTGGCTGGTGATCTAATTTGGGGGGACCCCACGTTATTTTTTTTTTTAATTCTTTATTTATAAATAAAAAAAAAAGCCTGGGGAGCCCTCCAAATTGATCACCAGCCAAGATGAAGCTGCCAGCTGTGGTTTGCAGGCTACAGCTGTCTGCTTTACCCTGACTGGCTATCAAAAATAGGGGGGACCCCATGCCATTTTTTTTTTTTTTTTTTTTTTTTTTGGATAAATACTAAGCTAGGAACCCTTTAGTGCCACATGAAAGGTACTAAAGGTGCCAGCTTAGAATATGCAGGCGGGGGTGGGACGTTATATATATTTGACATCCATTCATCCATTGACGCTTTTTAGGCTGTGTGCCCACAATCAGGGTTTGCAGCGTTATGGGCGCTGAGTGTTTTCCCTGCGTCCATAACGCTGCGTTGTGCAGTAGAAGCACAGTGGAAGGATTTTTGGAGATCCCATGCCCACTGTGCTTCTTTTCTCCGCAGCATAAACTGACTGGTGGCGTGGCTTCCCGAGCCTCAGCATGTCAATTTATGCTGCGGAGATGAGAGTGTTCTCTGCAGGTAGAATAGAGCTAAAGTCCACAGCAGCCTGAACCCAAATCGTGGGCATGGGCAGCTGCAGGAAGGCTGGCACTGTGTACTAGACGCCGTGTCGCTGGATCATGGCCACATAGCCTTAGGCCTCTTTCACACGTCAGTGATTCTGGTACGTTTGTGCTTTTTTTTTTTAAACGTACCAGAATCACTGACATACGCAGACCCATTATAATGAATGGGTCTGCTCACACATCAGTGATTTTTCACTGCACGTGTCTCCGTGCGGCGTACCCGCGTGTGCGTGATTGCTGCACGGAGACATGTCCATTTTTTTCTGGCATCACTGATGTTCCACGGACCACGCAGTGGTGTGGTCCGTGAAACACGTGCCAGAAAAAAACGTGCTTTTAAAATAAAAATCATTTTAACTCACCCAGCGTCCAGCGATGTCCTTTGCAGCCCGTGCAGCTTGCTGCTTCTGAGCCGGCTCATTATTGTCGCGCATATTCATGATGCGCGACACAGCCGACCCGGAAGCAGCTGCTGCGGGGGTCAGCACCAGCCGGATGCTGCACCGCGGGAGCTTAATATACTCCTGAATAAAATCCTTGAGGGGTGCAGATTCCAAAATGGGGTCACTTGGGGGGGGGTTTCTGACGTATAGGTACCCAAGGGGCCCTGCTAATGTGACATGGTGCGCAAAGTTTATTTCAACTTTTCCAAAATTCAAATGGTGCTCCTTCCATTCCAAGCCCTCCCATTTATCCAAACAGAATGTGGAGAAGGAAATGACATCACAGGTTTTTTTTCCAAAGGTCTGTGTTCAACCAACTATTAACACTGACAAGTCTTAAAAAAACGCACCTAAAAAAAACGCATGAAAAACGCATGCGTTTTCGATGCGTTTTTCTCAAAAAGCATTGTTTACAATTCTCCCCTCTGTCAGAGGGTGCGTTTTTTTCCGCGCTGAAAAAAAAGCAACGTGTGCACATAGCCTAATGGTGAAATTTTGTGCAGAGGAGCATATTGCCTATGAGTGCACAATCTGTTGTTTGCTCTGTTCCAGTCATCTAGGTTTGTTGCTGACCTGACCACCGCTGCTGACATGATTTCCATTTGTTTTCATGTTTCATTTCAACAGTCTCATGAGATATTAAATATTGGAACATTTACATGGATGATGACGGCAGTGAGTGTTGTGGCTTCTATTAATAGCTTTTCTCTGACAATTTTTCGCTTAATTTAGAAAAATGTTATAAACCAAACCTGGAAATAGATGTGACAATTATAATTTAGATTGTTGTTTGTAATTTTGGCTAATTGGTGATTATTAAACAAAATTAACAATATTGAATGTTATGCAACCATTAATATTCAATGTGCCCTACAGGTAAATGTATAGATCACAAAAACCTTATCAAAATGATTAGTCAGTTAATCAATCAATCACAGCCGAAAACAAGAATGTTGAAATGAGCAGGCAAACAGAAGGATTTATCAGTTCTTGTTATAATTGTTATACCATTTAAATTAAATTCAAACACCGTATTGTCTAGACTCTAGATTCTAGAAGTTTTAAAGCAGGGGTCTCAAACACGGGCCGCATGCAGCCCCTGAGGCACCTTCTTGCAGCCCACAGGCACGGAGACCCCTTCACTATCGCGGCTGGTGCAGGAGGCTACCAACATCAGTGCTGTACTTCAGATATACAGTATGTATTGGCGCCGTGCAGTGAAGTTCTCTGCAGCTATATAGCCGCCACCGGCCAGTCAGAGGCCAGCAGCTGACGTCGGCATATGACCTCAGCTACTGGCCTCTGATTGGCCAGCGGCTGCTATTGGTATAGCTGCAGGGAATTTCTTTGCTTGCCGCCAATACATTCAGCTGAAGTATAGCGCTAACTGTGGCGATCGTCAAGGGGTCTACGTGCCTGTGAGCTGCAAGAAGCAGGAAAGAGTATACTGAGGGAATGGAAGACAGGTGAGAAGAAAAAGTTTCTTTTTTTTGTCTTTTAACTCATGCAGCCCCAAACCACGGCACTCCCACCACCATGCTTGACTGTAGACTGCCTGCTGCTTGACACCATCTGAACCAAATATGTTTATCTTAGTCTTATCAGACCACAGGACATGATTCCTGTAATCTACAACCCCTGGCAAAAATTATGGAATCACCTGGCTCTGAGGATGTTCATTCAGTTGTTTACTTTTGTTTAAAAAAAATAAAAATAAACAGATGACAGACATGGCACAAAACTAAAGTCATTTCAAATATCAACTTTCTGGCTTTAAGAAACACTAAAAAAAAAATCATGAAAACATAATGTGCTAGCCAGTAACTGTTACTTTTCAAAACCAAACAGGGGGAAAATTATGGAATCACTCAATTATGAGGAAAAAATTATGGAATCACCCTGTAAATTTTCATTCCCAAAACTAACACCTGCATTAGGTAAGATCTGCTTGTTAGTCTGCATCTAAAAAGGAGTGATCACACCTTGGAGAGCTGTTGCACCAAGTGGACTGACATGAATCATGGCTCCAACACGAGAGATGTCAATTGAAACTAAGGAGAGGATTATCAAACTCTTAAGAGGGTAAATCATCACGCAATGTTGCAAAGGATGTTGGTTGTTCACAGTCAGCTATGTCTAAAATCTGGACCAAATACGAACAACATGGGAAGGTTGTTAAAGGCAAACATACTGGTAGACCAAGGAAGACATCAAAGCGTCAAGACCGGAAACTTAACGCAATGTCTCCAAAAGAGGAAATGCACAACAAAACAAATGAGGAACGAATGGGAGGAAACTGGAGTCAATTTCTGTGACCAAACTGTAAGAAACCACCTAAAGGAAATGGGATTTACATACAGAAAAGCTAAACAATAAAAAGATGACTACCTGAAGAGAACATGTAAATTTCCACAGTCATTGATGATATGGGGCTGCATGTCAGGTAAAGGACTGGGGAGATGGCTGTCATTACATCTTAAATAAATGTCCAAGTTTACATTAATTTTTTGGACACTTATCTTATCCCATCAATTAAAAGGATGTTTGGGGATGATGAAATCATTTATCAAGATGATAATGCATCCTGCCATAGAGCAAAAACTGTAAAAACATTCCTTGAACGAAGACTCATAAGGTCAATGACATGGCCTGCAAATAGTCCGGATCTCAATCCAATTGAAAATCTTTGGTGGAAGTTGAAGAAAATAGTCCATGACAAGGCTTCAACATGCAAAGCTGATCTGGCAACAGCAATCAGAGAAAGTTGGAGCCAGATTGATGAAGAGTAAAGAGTATTGTTTGTCACTCATTAAGTCCATGCCTCAGAGACTGCAAGCTGTTTTAAAAGCCAGAGGTGGTGCAAAAAAATACTATTGATGTATTGGAGTGTTCTTTCGTTAGTTTATTTTTCATGATCCCATATTTTTTTTCTCATAATTGAGTGATTCCATAATTTATTCCCCTGTTTGGTCTTGAAAAGTTACCATTACTGGCTAACACATTATGTTTTCATGATTATTTTTTTTTTAGTGTTTCTTAAAGCCAGAAAGTTGCCATTTGAAATGTCTTTATTTTTGTGCCATGTCTGTGATCTGCTTTTTTTTTAAGCAAAGGTAAACAGCTGAATTACCATCCTCAGAGCCAGGTGATTCCATCATTTTTGCCAGGGGTTGTATGTCCTTAGTCTGCTTGTCTTCAGCAAACTAGCTTTCTTTTGCATTATCTTTAGAAGAGGCTTTCTTATGGGATGAAAGCCATGCAGACCAATGTGATGCAATGTGCAGCGTATGTTCTGAGCACTGACAGGCAGACCTCCTACCGTGTAGCTTCTGCAGCAATGTTGGCAGCACTCATATGACTATTTTGAAAAGAAAACCTCTGGATCAGACTCTGAACACGTGCAGTGAACTTGTATGATCGTCCATGGCGAGGCCTGTTCTGCGTGGAACCTGTCTTGTTTAACCGCTGTATGGTCTTGGCCACCATGCTTCAGCTCACTTTCAGAGTGTTGTCAATTTTCTTATAGCCTAAGCCATCTTTATGTAGCACAACAATTCTTTTTTTCAGATACTCAGAGAATTCTTTGCCATCAGGTGCCATATTGAACTTCCAGTGACCAGTATGAGAGAGTGTGGGAGCGATCACACCATATATAGCATATCTGCTCCACATTCACACCTGAGACCTTGTAACACTAATGAGTCACATGACATGGGGGAGGGAAAATAGCTAATTGGACACAATTACACCATTTTCACCTAGGGGTGTACTCAGTTTTGTTGCCAGCAGTTTTTACATGTGTTATGTAGAGGACACCAAATTTACCCTGTTATACAAGCTGTAAACTTTACATTGTAACAAATTGTCAAATCTTCAGTGTTGTCCCATGAAAAGATATAATAAATTTTTGACAATAATTTGAGGGGTGTACTCACTTTTGTAATATACTAATAGGAAGAAATAGAAGTCTTTAAATTTGCCTACATATTATTAATATCCCATGGTCAATAATTAGCGAAAGATAAACGCTATTGTGGCGCCCCAGGACCTGGTCGCCACAACAGCATTGCCCTCCCAAAGGGTTAATGCTGAGGTAATTGGGAGGTCCATTGGCCAGTAAGTTTAACATCCAATGCAGTTCTCCCTCCGGCCAGCAGGGGGAGCTCTGAACCTGGAATTCCAGGGAGCATTCCTTAAGTCTGACCTGAGGGAGGAAGTAGTGTTCAGTCTGTAGAGAGAAGTGATAGCAAGCAGACGCAGAGTGTGCTGTCCTGTGGATCTGGGGCCTAGAGCTGGAGCAGCTTGGCCCAGTGAAGCAGGAGGGGCAGAGAGGCAGAGAAGAGACTCGGACATCGGAGTCTGTGGCCACCAGGGCTTAAAATACTCCCTGGTAGCCAAATCCAAAGGGCAGGAGAGCTGCAAGCACCTGGCCCATAAACAGCCCGAAGGTACAGCTGCATCATCAGGGCCCGGTGTGAACTCCAGCAGAGAAGCACCAGAGAGGGCCTGCGCAGCCTACCACAGAGGGAAAGGGACGTACCACCGGTCCCAGCAGCAAGAGGGCCATTGCTAGATCCAGAGAGCAGGGTCCTAATAGTAAAGAAAAGAACAGGAGTAGGCCTCATACTCAGCTGGCCAAAAAGATCACCCCAAGTACTTCCAGGCCGACCGGATCCCCTTCACCACCTGTGACGGTCTCCCAGGACTGGACTGTTCTTAAAGTAAAAGAGGAGAAGGTAAAGAGACTGTTGTTTGTGCCTGGTTCTTTCATTGCCTGTCGGCCCTGCACCGTGTTATCCACACAACACCATAGACTTTCACGAGCACCAACAATGTCCCCGGGGCACCGCTCCACCTGTGGGGAGCAGTACCACCATTGCTGCCGTATCATCACCCCGGAGGCCTCACACAGCAGTGGCGGCTTAATAGCCGCAAACCACAGGTGGCGTCACGAAACAAATACTTTAATTGCTCCCAAGTCACCAGCCATATTTAAACTGACACCCACCAGGGCCACGGAGTCGGGCCCCGCCACCACTGACTACCCCCGGACTAGTCCGGCCCGGCACCGGGTGTCCCATAGCCCTGGGGTGGGCGAGTCACTATAGTGCACATAAAAAGTTTTATTAGACACAAGATACATGGGGTATATCACATAATAGAATGTACAAAACAGGTTTGGTCAAGGACAGGCGAAAAAATCCCCATATGGGGCCACATGCAAGGTAATTCAATGTTATCTCCCTGATATACAAGGTGCTGAGTGCTAAATCCGGATCTATGCATAGAAACAATTGCCAGCCTTTACTTAATGCAGTATACTGAACAAAGTCAGATAGTCACAGGCTAGAACAAACAGACAGTGAGCCATAGGGTACCTTCACACTTTAGCGTTGCAGCAGCGATCCGACCAGCTATCTGACCTGGTCAGGATCGCTGCGGCATCGCTACATGGTCGCTGGTGAGCTGTCAAACAGGCAGATCTCACCAGCGACCAGTGACCAGCCCCCAGCGACGTGCAAGCGACGCTGCGCTTGCACGGAGCCGGCGTCTGGAAGCTTTGGACACTGGTAACTAAGGTAAACATCGGGTATGGTTACCCGATGTTTACCTTAGTTACCAGCTCACACCGCTTAACTTAGCGTGTGCAGGGAGCAGGAGCCGGCACTGGCAGCGTGAGAGCTGCGGAGGCTGGTAACGAAAGTAAATATCGGGTAACCACCTTGGTTACCCGATGTTTACCTTGGTTACAGCTTACCGCAGGCTGTCAGACGCTGGCTTTTGCTTCCCTTCACATTCAGGATTGTTGCTCTCTCGCTGTCACACACAGCGATGTGTGCTTATCAGCGGGAGAGCAACAATAAAAAAACGAACCAGCACTGTGTGTAACGAGGAGCGATCTCACAGCATGGGCCAGATCGCTGCTCAGTGTCACACACAGCGAGATCGCTAATGAGGTCACAAAAAAACGTGACTCAGCAGCGATCTCAGTAGCGATCTCGCTGTGTGCGAAGTACCCCATAGAAAACCACACCAGCGCTAAGAACCAGTACAGGGAGCTTACCAATAGAAACAAATAGCAAGTGGACACACATGGGGACAAGTCCTGTTTTGTACATTCTATTATGTGATATACCCCATGTATCTTGTGTCTAATAAAACTTTTTATGTGCACTATAGCGTTTATCTTTCGCTAATTATTGACCATGGGATATTAATGATATGTAGGCAAATTTTGAAGACTTCTATTTCTTCCTATTTGTGCATTTCTATCGAAGTTGTTGCCTTTTACTCCTAATGAAGTCCATATACACTGCTCTGATTGTTCTATCACTTTTGTAATATACTGTATATAACAAATGCCTTTCCAGAGCAAGAATTTTATTTTTACCTCTGTCGGAGAAAGTTAGCTATTTTCACTAGAATTCATCAGATCTTTTCCTACCGTGATACCTTCATCTTGTCACTCTATCGGCCATCCAGCCTCATTGTTTGGTGTGAGCTCCAGGTGAGGCCATAAGGGCATGCACATTGAAAAGGAAATTTTAAATTCTTTCCGGACATCTTTCTCTATAGCTATGGTGTCTCATAGTGACAAATATCTAACTATTTGTGGGAGCATGGCAACCTTGGTATGAAGTAGTGACTTTAGGTCCCATACGGCCACACAAGCTCTCATCATCTCAATGTATGAGTGATGCCACCTTTTATTTAGGTGATTAGTTGTTCTATTATTGACTTTTATGTTATCGCCTATTTTACAGATATTTTGGCATGCCCCCAAGCTATTCTGTTTTTTTTAAGCGTTTTTCCCATGAAACAGGTCCACAAAGTAAGCTGATCAAGTTTTTGTGAGCATTCTCAGCCCTATTAGACAGGGCTTTAAAGAGGCTCCACAAATATTTATGCAACTTTAAAAATCATAATTTTTAGACCTGAAACTATCAGCTCATGTGTAAGTGCCAGGATTCAAGAAACATGACAGCTAAAACATGCTGCCCCTTCCACGGGTAGCACATCTCAGACACTGGCTGCATGATTTCAGACACATGTTTGACTGCAATGCTGTAGTTAAAAAGCCTATTTGGACTGAGCCAGGCTGGAGACTAGTCATACAAGTGTGTCCCCAGCGGCTTCTTCTCGCCAGCGCCCCTGAAGTAACAGCATACCTCCCAACTTTTAAAGAAGGAAAAGAGGGACAAAGTTTGCGGCGCGCGTAGCAAATTTTTAGGCCACGCCCCCTAACCACACCCATTTCACAGTCACGCCCATATCCACTCCCCATCCACACCCATTCAGCATGGACACGCAGGCAGCCGGCGGGCCTCCAGCACGGACACGCAGGCAGCCGGCGGGCCTCCAGCACGGACACGCAGGCAGCCGGCGGGCCTCCAGCACGGACACGCAGGCAGCCGGCGGGCCTCCAGCACGGACACGCAGGCAGCCGGCGGGCCTCCAGCACGGACACGCAGGCAGCCGGCGGGCCTCCAGCACGGACACGCAGGCAGCCGGCGGGCCTCCAGCACGGACACGCAGGCAGCCGGCGGGCCTCCAGCACGGACACGCAGGCAGCCGGCGGGCCTCCAGCACGGACACGCAGGCAGCCGGCGGGCCTCCAGCACGGACACGCAGGCAGCCGGCGGGCCTCCAGCACGGACACGCAGGCAGCCGGCGGGCCTCCAGCACGGACACGCAGGCAGCCACAGTGAGGCGGCCGGTCGCCCGCACAGTGAGGCGGCCGGTCGCCTTCACAGACAGGCGGCCGGCCGCCCGCCTTCACAGACAGGCGGCCGGCCGCCCGCCTTCACAGACAGGCGGCGGACCGCCCGCACAGAGAGGTGGCCGGCCGCCCGCACAATGAGGCGGCGGGCCGCCCGCACAGACAGGCGGCGGGGGGCGCCCGCACAGACAGGTGGCGGGCCGCCGCACAGAGAGGCGCGGGCCGACCGCACAAAGAGGCGGCCCGAACAGAGAGGCAGCCGGTCGCCTTCACAGACAGGCGGCCGGCCGCACGCACAGACAGGCGGCTGGCCGCACGCACAGAGAAGCGGCCGGCCGCACGCACAGACAGGCGGCCGGCCGCACAGACAGGCGGCCGGCCGACCGCACAGACAGGCGGCCGGCCGACCGCACAGACAGGCGGCCGGCCGACCGCACAGACAGGCTCCGGCCGGGGGTGAGGGGGGAGGGAGGGAAATCAGCGCTGGGGAGATTCGTTTACTGTACCAGCAGCAGCACAGGCAGCGCTCCTCTCTATGCCACGTCTACTAGGATGGTAGGAGGGAAAAGCAGGGAGGCGGAGAGAGAGTGGGTGGGCGGAGCCCGGGAGCCGGCCGTCCCGCCCGTGGCAACGGGACAAACAACGTAAAGCGTGAAAGTTCCGTTGTATCCAGGACGGTTGGGAGGTATGCAGCATGTTAGAATGTGTATATAAGATCCCACTGGTGGTGGCCGCAGCTTATAGGCCCCAAATCTGGTGCCAGGTTCCCTTTAAAGTGAACCTGTCAGGTGCAATATGCACTCAGAGCCAGGAGCAGTTCTGGGTACATATTGCTAATCCCTGCCTAACCGTCCCTGTATACACTAGCATAGATAAAGAGATCATTAGAACAAATATTTTTAAAGAACTTATATCTTATGCTAATGAGCGCAGGGACTAGTCACAAGGGCGTTACTTCACTTGGCTAGTCGGCTCGCATAGCATGTTAGTACTCACACAGGGGCGTAATAACATGCTAACATGCTATGCGAGCCGACTAGCCAAGTGAAGTAACGCCCTTGTGACTAGTCCCCGCGCTAATTAGCATAAGATATAAGCTCTTTAAAAATACTTTTTCTATAGATGCCTTTATCTATGCTAGTGTATACAGGGACAGTTAGGGAGGGATTAGCAATATACACCCAGAACTGCTCCTGGCTCTGAGTGCAGATTGCACCTGATAGGTTCCCTTTAAAGGGAACCTGTCACCAGAAATTTCGCAAAAAAAATAAGATTCCCCTTCTGCAGCTCCTGGGCTGCATTCTGGAAAGGTTCCTGTTGCTATTGTGCCCCCTTTGAGACCTAAAAAAATACTTTATGAAGTCTTACCTTTTTGTATGCAAATCTGTTTTTATGGTCACGGGGGCGGGCTGCCTGGCGTCCGTTATTCCCCCTCCTGCCGCTGTACGCCGTCCCCCATTGGTCATTTCCATACATGAGGACGCCTTCCTCATGTAACTGTCCTCCTGAAGTTTTGTGCATGCCCAGTGCCACTCTCGCGGGAGTGAGCACTGTGCAAAGTGTGAACGCTTTTGAGGTGATTGCGCAGGCGCGAGATTATGGGCGGCGCTGTGATTGTCATCAGCAGCGTCATCCAAGTACCCACCCATAATCTCGTGCCCCCGCTTCTCACTCTGCCTCCACCGTTATGCGCAAGCGCTGGCCATATGAACCACATTACCTATTACCGCAGGCGCAAGATTATGGGCGGCGCTGTGATTGTCATCAGCAAAGTCATCCAAGTACCCACCCATAATCTCGTGCCCACGCTTCTCACTCTGCTTCCACCGTTATGCGCAAGCACTGTCCATATGAACCATGTTACCTATTACCGTGGGCGCGAGATTATGGGCGGCGCTGTGATTGTCATCAGCAAAGTCATCCAAATACTCGCCCATAATCTCGTGCAAGCGGTAATAGGTAACATGGTTCATATGGCCAGCACTTGCGCATAACAGTGGAGTCAGAGGGAAAAGTGCGGGCACGAGATTATGGGCGGGTACTTGGATAACGCTGCTGATGACAATCACAGCGCCGCCCATAATCTCGCGCCTGCGCAATCACCTGAAAAAGCGTTCACATGCGCAAAACTTCGGGAGGACAGTTACATGAGGAAGGCGTCCTTGTGTATGTAAATGAGCAATGGGGGACTGCGTAAAGCGGCAGGAGGGGGAATAACGGACGCCAGACAGCCCGCCCCCGTGACCATAAAAAACATTTGCATACAAAAAGGTAAGACTTCATAAAGTATTTTTGTAGGTCTCAAAGGGGGCACAATAACAACAGGAACCTTTCTAGAAGCAGCCCAGGAGCTGCAGAGGGGAATCTTTTACTTTTATTGTGAAATTTCTGCTGACATGTTCCCTTTAACTGGTAGGGGAGCCAGGATAAAGCAGAGCTGAAGCTGTTGGGCAGCTAGGACCCAGCAGCTCCACAGGCAGGAGACCACTGATCGGTAAGCTAATAGAAGTCTGCAGATGTAACTCTGCATAGGTTATTACTGGCCAGTGCTATCTGCAGGAGAGATAAGTGCTGATTGCACTTTCTCCTCAGCTTCCTGATTCCCCGTGTGTCTGCAGCAGTGAGACGCCGCACACGGGGAATCAGAGAGAACAGCCGCAGGGAAGCTCCGGGGCTGGGGATGTCTGCTCTGGGGGAGGGGGGGGTCGGCTCTGGTGCAGGGGATCCACTCCGGGGCTGCGGATGTCCGCTCTGGGGGAGGGGGGGTCGGCTCTGGTGCAGGGGATCCACTCCAGGGCTGGGGATGTCCGCTCTGGGGGAGGGGGGGGCTCGGCTCTGCTGCAGGGGTGGGTCGCTCTGCTGCAGGGGGTGATTCATACCTCAGCAGCAGTCATAGGAGTTTCAAGGTGCGCGCTCGACTCTGTAATGAATAGAAGGGAGAAACAGCGAGGCGGGGCTACAGTGGGTGGGTGGAGCCACGGGACACTCAGGCCCACGGGCGGGACTCTGGATCAAAGGCTCAAAAGAGGGACTGTCCCGCTGTATCCGGGACGGTTGGGAGGTATGAGTAACAGGTGTCTCCCTACAAGTGCATGCAGAGTGCAGAGAGAGACCAGTCACTCCAGTGGAGTGGGTGGAGAGAAGCCTGTCCTACTAGTGTCCTGTGCAGCTTGTTCCCCCGCAGCTTTTAGGCCCTGTGCTCATGCTGCGGATTTACCACAGATTTTGCCGCGGATTTGTTGCAGAAAATGTGTAACATTGCTGCAGTCATTCCCCAGCAAATCCTATGGGTTTTAAAAAATGCTGTGCGCACACTATTTTTTTTATACCCACGGATTTACTTGCGGATTTTCTGCTGCGGAATTAATGACCATGTCACTTCTTTTCCGCAGGTCCCTGAGGTTTTTGACATAGATAATGGTAGAAACCCGCAGGGACTAACTTGCGGCAAATCCGCACAAAATCCGCGGTAAAACTGCATGCGGATTTCGTTGCAGTTTTGGTGCGGTTTTTTACCGCAGGTGCGGGATTCTTTAAGAGGGTCAGTTTTTTTCTTAAGAAAAAGGCACTTTCTAGTGCGCACATAGCCTTAAAGTGTTTTTCTCTGAAATTCTACAGTGTTTCAGACGTAAACATATATGGCTGAAATCATGCAGCCATTGTCTACATGTTGCCTGTGGATCCGCAACCTACAGTAATATCAGCTGTCAGTTTCCTTTTAATACCGTTCTCTAAAGAGTAAAATCGTGGTGACATCTTGTTCTGAAAATAACAAGCTCTCGCACAACTTCAATGCTGAATGTTATGTTATTGATTCTAGAATATGGCAACACAAAACCAATTTTTTTTTTATAAGTCATAAAAACAAAAACTTTATAAACCTGTCATCTGCCCAATTTGTACTGACCTACAGAGTAAAGTTAATGTAATTTTTTACTAAGACGCAAAAAACAATGATAGAATTTCTGCGTTATTTTTTTTCTATCTTGTCCCACAAAGATATTTTTGGTTTTTTATACTTTTATATGGTAATGTAAATGGTAGCCCAAAAAAAATCAACTTATTGCACCAAAAACAAGTCTTCTTACTGTTCTGTTGACAATAAAATAAAATTCAAAATGAAAGCGGAAAAAAATAAAAATGACTGCATCGTTAAAGAATTAGAAATCCATAAAAGGTGGATTTTTTTTTTCTAAATCAAATTTTATTGGGGGGTGTGGCCTGGCCAGAGATGTGAGAACAAGCTAAGAAGAGAGCTCCTGGAACTGCCGATTATCCTGATTTCCACTGGGCCGTGGAGAGGACAAAAATCATCCGTGCAGCAACCAGAGACCACCCTGCACTTATTGCACAGCTTGGACGGAGGTTACATGGCTGGTGGGACGAGCAGGAAGCAGAAGGAGGCGGCGGCAGGAATGGAAGGTACTGCACAAAATGGTGGTGGGACACAGACACCAACCTCCAAAGTAGGGAGAGCTGCAGCCCTCCATGCTATTGAAAAACTATCTCAGTATGCCAGGGGCACAGCATGCAGGGCTCCCACGGTGCACAGGGATGAAGTAGTTCAACTGGGGAGCTCCAGGCAGCACAGCCCTCACAATGCAGTGGGGGAGGGAGTAGAAACTAATGCGGACTCATCATTATCACAGCAAGACTTGCAAGACAAGCTGGAGCTTCTTACATCTATGCATAATAAATGTCCCCCTGAGCCTGCCACAACTCTTCAGGGTGCTGAGCCCACTCTGAAAGACGTGCTTGCAGCTATAGCTCAAAATGGCTCCCTGATGACATCCCTCAGCTCCTAGATGGGCCAAATCATGGAGGAGTTATCAAGTGTAAAACAGAGCCTCCAAAAAGTGAATGACCGCATGACGGCGTCAGAGGGGAGAATCAGTGACTTAAAGGACAAAATGCCCCAGGTTACCCGTGACTCCCACAGGCATGATCAGCAACTGGCATTTCCACTTAACAAGACAGATGATTTAGAAAATAGACTGAGAAGAAACAAAGTGCGGCTGATAGGGGTTCCAGAAAAAACGGAGGGCACAAATCCGTCAGAATTCTTTGAGAGATGGATGCAAAAAGTATTTGGCGCAGAGGTCCTATCCCCCCTGTATTCTGTGGAGAGAGCCCACAGAGTGCCCACCAGACCCCTGCCTCCGGAAGCTCCTCCAAGACCTGTCCTGGTGAAACTACTACATTATAGAGACCGGGATTTGATCCTAAGAGCAGCTAGAAACAAAGGCTCCATAACGGTGGATGGCCACAAAATATCCTTCTTTCCTGATTATTCAGTTGAAATTTCAAAAAGAAGAGCTCAATTCACAGATGTGAAACGCCGCCTGAGAAATGCACAAGTCTCGTACTCCATGCTGTACCCAGAGAGTCTCAGGGTAGCTGCACTGCAAGAGACATTCTTTTTTGAAAATCCTAAAGATGCTCTCAGATGGCTCGATATGAATGAGCAAAATCCACAATGTTGATATGTAACCCTTTAAGGACTTTATGGATGATGAATACTCGACTGTCTGCTGCGATTACATACGATTGGCCCAGTGGATAAAATTATTATGATACCCATTGATTGGTTCCAGCAGAACTCCCTGGAAGAGGAGTTTGGGTTTCGTTTCTTTCCCTTTTTCACTTCCAGAGACAGTTTTTGTTTTTCTCACTTCCCTGCAATTCTCATTGTTCTCAAGTTTTGTTTTTTTTTTTGTTTTTTTTTTCTTCTTGCTTTAAACCATTTTGGGAAGCGGGAATTTTGTCTCTCTTGTTTCGGCTTCAGGATGGACTGGTGCCTCAGTTTCAACGTTTATGTTGTGGGACAACTGTTAGATGCGGTGGGGGGGGAATGGAAGGGGGGGAATGTTTCTGCAGCTTTAATGATGCTTTTATATTTATGTCTGCTAATGGTTCTCATGTGGTTCAGGAAGGTGGAGGAGGGTTGGCACTCTTTGCCGGGTGTGACTGCTTGCACTACATACGCATACCACCAGGATGGCGGGTAGGATTAACATTCTTTCTTGGAATGTCCGTGGCTTGCGGGACCCCACAAAAAGGGTAGCAGTAATGGAACAGGTCAAATCCCACTTTCCAGCAATCCTCTGCCTACAGGAGACACATTTGGAGGGCGACAAAATAGCATACATGAATCGCTCATGGGTAGGCCATTGTTTCCACTCAACCTACACAGCTCATTCCAGAGGTGTCAGTATCTTAGTCCACAGAGCAATCCAATTTGAGATCATTTCATCCACAGTAGATCAGGAAGGTAGATTCATTTGCGTGCACTGTAAAATATTTAACAAGGAGCTCCTTCTGATAACAGTTTATATACCGCCTCCATATAATAATACTGTTATGAACAAAATTGCGGAAATGATTAGCAAGACCCCCAATGTACAGGTGGTGTGCACGGGGGATTTCAACAACATCATTCACCCATATTGGGACAAACACAATGCGGGTACTCACTTAAAACACTATCCTAACTCCAAATTTGGGGACACGGCTGAACTGGCACTTTCAGATCTGTGGCGAATCAGAAACCCTGGAATCAAGTGATTCTCGTGCTATTCCAAAACACACAACACTCTGTCCAGAATAGACCTGATCTTGGGCTCGGAGGGTGTACTGCCAATGGTGGAAAACACAGAATACCTTCCTAGAGGTTTATCAGACCATTCCCCACTGCTGACCCGACTTAATATTTTACCCGGGCTTGATCGTACCCCCGTAGCTTGTGGTCCTTCAATCCTTTTTGGCTACAGATTATAGATGTGGGCCCGGTTGAACTAGCCCTTGAATACTATTTTCAGGACAACTGTACTGGGGAGATGTCGCTTAACACTGTTTGGGATGCCATGAAGGCCTGTCTGAGGGGGTCACTGATACAGGGGGTCAGTAGATCTAAAATCAAGTCGGTACAATTTGAAATTTTTCTTAAAGAACGGGTCCAGACGACAGAACAGAAGTACATTCTGTCAGGGGATACACGGGACTTACTGGAATGGAGGGAGGCACAAGAAGCATATGACTCTCACATTAAGGAACGGGCCACTAACAAAAGACTTTTTTCACAACAGAGATTCTTTGAAGAGGGCGAAAAAGCGGGTCATCTATTAGCGGTGATTGCTAAAGCACAAAGGGGGAACACATTTGTGGGGGCGCTATGGGACAAAACCGGGACCATTGTCAATCAACCTGACCAAATTTTGGCTACCTTCTCTGAATTCTACGAACAACTTAACAGTACTAAACTGCAATATGATAGGGAACAGATAGCTTCTTACCTGAAAGACATCCCCTTGCCCTCACTTTCAGATGAGGACAGGGTATACCTAAACAGTCCACTCACACTGGAAGAGTTGCATTTAGTGGTATCCTCCATGCCCAATAATAAGTCACCGGGTTCAGATGGGATCCCCACAGAGATTTACAAAAAGTTTGGAGACATCCTGCTCCCCCAGCTGCTGTCGACCTTCCAGCAAGCAGCCAAAAATGGCTCCTTGCCCCAGCCAATGCGAGAAGCAGTGATAGTTGTCATACCTAAACCTGGCAAGGACCCCCTCATCCCTGACTCTTATAGACCTATCTCTCTGTTACCTACAGATATCAAAATAATAGCTAAAGTACTAGCTTCCAGACTTAATAAGGTTATACTTTCACGAATCCATTCGGACCAGTCGGGGTTCATGCCTTCCAGATCAACGGCAGTGAATATATGACGGTTACACCTCAACTTACAATTGCCAATTAATAACTCAGAGGCAATGGTTAGATCCAATCCAGACATAACAGGGTTCAGGAGGGGTGGTCAGGAGGAAAAAATAGCGTTGTATGCAGACGACACACTCCTTTTTCTGGCCAATGCAACATCATCACTGCCAAGAGCAATGGGGGTTATACAAGAATTTGGGAAGTACTCAGGTCTATCAATTAACTGGGAAAAGTCTGTATTACTTCCGGTGGATGGAACCACAAACTCACTTAACTACGTACACTCGGGCCTACAGGTTGTTGCCCAGTTTAAATATTTGGGGATAATAGTCACCACTCGTGTTGAGGATTATGAGAATCTCAACCTAACCCCTATTCTGTCGAAATTTAAGTATAAGAAGGAAGTCTGGTCTCACCTGCCCTTCTCAGCAGTTGGCCGCACTAACTTGATCAAAATGATCTGGATGCCCCAACTATTATACAAGCTACACAACTCTCCACAATGGATTCCACAAAGATTTTTCCATAAGGTAAATGCATTATTCCGTGAATTGATCTGGAGCGGAAAGATGCCGCGCATTAGGCTCGAGACCCTGCAGAGGGATAAAAGTAGTGGAGGTCTGGCAGTACCCAATCCATGGGTTTACTATCTGGCGGCTCAGCTTCAGCACATTAGGGGACGGGAGGACCCTGGAGGGGGGGGGGCACAGTATATAATTCTACAACAATATTTTCACTCCACTAGTCTATATGAGGTTCTAGAGGCAGGAGGCTTCGGAGCTGCTGCTAATAGTTGCCAACCCTATTACTAATCCAAAAACTTTGGGATAAAACTAAAAAACTACAAGACATTCAGGGAATTTCACAATACACCTCTATATGGAGAACTCCTTGGTTACCTAACTTGCATCGTTTAGAGGGGTTTGGGAGCTGGGCTTTGAGAGGGATAAATAGATTCACACATATTGTGGAGGAGGGCCAACTCAGAGGCTTCCCTCAGTTGCAAGCAGAGTTTGGTATCCAGAATTCAGAGTTTTATAAGTACTTGCAACTGAGACATGCCTATCAGGCAGAAACCTCTATTACGGGCAGAGCATTGGAGCAGAATAAAGTCATGCAACGCATAGCAACCTCTAGAGGCTCAGCAGGAGTGCTCTCTCGTCTATATTGGAATCTATTATATTTGGTGTACCGGAACTTTCCAGTAAACGCAAAAGAAAAATGGGAACGAGCTATAGGACCTATTGAGGACAACCATTGGGTAGAAATTTTAGAAAGAATTCCTAGTCTATCATTGGGGGAGGCATACAGACTGTCACACCTGTACGTTATTCACCAAGTATATCGCACTCCTAGATTCCTGTTTGATATTGGAGTTAGAACTGACCCCTTCTGCCCACGATGCAAAATATGTTCCGCAGATCTATTACATATGATGTGGTCGTGTCCTGATATTGAACATTACTGGAGAGAGGTGACAGAAATAATCGATAGAGTATATACGATAGAGACGAGCTTAACTTCCTTTGTATGTATTCTGGGATACGTGGAGGATTTACCTTTGGAGGAGAAGGGCAAAGTGGCCATATCTAGACTATTATATATTGCCAGGAAATTAATCGCTCAACACTGGATCTCGGACCACAGTCCTACAATATCTGAATATGTCAAAAAAGTTAATTGGGTGATAAATGTGGAGAAAAGTATATACCGGAAAAGAAATGGCGTCATCAAATTTGAAAAAATATGGGCACGATGGATAGACCGGTCAGGGTTGGCTTCGAGGGAACTGATTAGGTTTAGATTGGGCTTACTCTAAATTGATAACAAGGGGCAAAGGGCGAGAAATTTCTGCAGAACTTATCTATAATGATGACGGAAGTTTGGGGAGAAGAGAGTAGCATGGGAACAGGTTAGATTCTTCATCAAAAATGACATTTAACTGTGTACAATGCCAAACAAAGCAAAAAATCATAAAGAAAAACAAAAGTCTAACTGGATTAATTGATAAATGTAATAATGGTACTTAAGAACTTTTGTCTAGGAATGTGTGGAGCTGCAGATTTGACATTATCTCTCCTTTCTACAAGTCTGTTTGTTTAATGTTTGTTGGGGAGGGGGGCGGAGGCTGGGTAGCCTCCAATGATTATTTGGTTGTAACTTGTAAAACTTTAATAAAAACATTTAATTAAAAAAAAAAAAAATTTAATTTTAATTTTTTTTTAATTAAATGTTTTATTAAATTTTAATTAAAATTTTATTCATTTGAAAAAGGCATCTCCAAATCATGAAACATTTATGGACATCTATGACCAATTAACAAGGAGAGAAACATTACTCCCCTTATTATATAATAAATTTCAACAGATGTCTCTATTATTCGCACTGAATATCTGTGAGGCAAATCCCGGGATATGAAGATGAATTATGACTTCCAGTCATAATCGCTCATCACTCCCTGGCAGTGCCCCCCTCCCTTCTTGTTCTCAATGTCCAGCATCTGTGAAGGTGTTACACCTCCATGGCCATCTCCTGTGATATGGAGATGAGATGATGTGGGAACAATGGACACAGGAGGACTCCCTGCCGTGACCCTGTGGTAGGAGCTGCTATCTAATTAGCAAGCTTGGAAGTATCCAGACAGAACGACTCCAGTAAAAAATGGTTCATATCTCGCAAGCCATATTTCCGATAAATATGGCAACCATAAAAATGGTGTCTCCGCATGCGGACGATGCTGGCACACCCTTTTTATGGGAGCGGGAGCTTGGGAAATACCCCAGGCGTGATATCAGCCAATGTGGAACTAGTAGACGAGTCATGAGTCCTCTCATTCTGTAGCTAAATTCATAACTGTCACAATGAGAGCATTGGCGTCCGCCTACGACGCTCCCAGGCCAAGTTATGGCCATATTCCATGTTGTGGATTTTGTCCATAACTCCAGCCAGGGGTGGAGCAGTGCTCCCTCTGAGGTCACGAAGGTAGGAGGGGACCTGGATTTGCCCAGGTTGATAACCCTACTTCGGCCATTTTCCAGGGTTCTTTCGCTGGGGGTCACGTGTAGGAAACATCTGTGGGAGTTCCTGGAAACCTGGTCTACAGCGCCCCCCTGTGGCCAGACGCACAAGGTAACTGATTGAATTGCATACCTGTTTGTAAACCATGCTTTATCTGTAACTGTACTCTGACATATGTATATTCTGTAGATTCCCTATTGTATATATTGTAGTTTCTAGTGTGCTTTAGGCTGATTAAATTATATAATTAATCTTGGGCTGTTCTGTTATCTCGATCTTGAATCCCACGTCTGTGTGTTCGGCTAATAGTTACCGTGAAGCGGTTGGTGGCAGCGAGTTGTGCCAAGGATTATTGTGGGGAGGCCAGTGAGATCCGGGGAGGTTTTATATATTCCGCCCGCGGAGGTCGGGGGAATATATACCCTACTCTCACTGGGGACCCTTCAATAATCGGCATAAGTAGTATAGCGGCCTCCTTGCTTATTGTCGGGCAATTCCATAATTGGCCTGACTATAAGAGGGGCGCTAGAGAGCGCGTCACGTGCTCTGTCTGTCGGTCGGGAGGTATAAAGGAGGGGTGACCCCCACTTGTTACCCCCCCGATTGTGACGTACTGGTAGCCAGCGCGGGGGATTTCTGAGTGACCCCCCCGGTGGTTCGTGACATATTGGTGGCATAGCGGTGGGATCGAGATAATAGTGTGTGTGAGTGTGAGACCCATACTCCCAGACACTAAAGACTGCCTGCAGCAGCTGTGGCTGCTGGGGTCTTCAGACTAGCTCAACACTAGAGTGTCAGAGTGCAGATACTGTAAGGTGTGTGGAGGCATCAGGTGTCAGTTCTGTGTCAGTGACCAAAAGTCTGCAAGAATGGCTGAGAGCACCAGGAGCAAAGCCAAAGGAATGGCCGATGCTAAGGCCAGAGACGATGAGGAGGTTGTCCACGAGTCCTCCAGGAGCCAGACGCCAGAGAACAGCTCTGCAGAGGACATCGCACAACCTGGCACTGCTGGACAAAATGAGGAGAAGCTCGCCCAAGGGTCCTCAACGAGCCAGATGCCAGCCCTCCGCTCTGAAATGGACAGTGAATCACCAGGCTCCGCAGCGGGCCGCAGATCACCACGTGCCATTCCACCGAGCCTGGGAGGCTCGGATAGCCTTCTTCAAATGGCTATGGCCCTACTCCAGGCTGGAGACCGGGAGGGCTACCAGGAACTCATGGCAGAGCGCAGGGCAGTGTGTGAGGCTGAGGCTGCGGAGCGGCAGGCAGAGCGTGAGGCTGCGGAGCGAGAGCGGCAGGCAGAGCGGCAGGCAGCGCGTGAAGAGCGCCAGGCAGAGCGTGAGGCTGCGGAGCGACGGCAACAGGCAGACCGTGACCACCAGCTGCAGCTAGCTCAGCTCCGGCCCTCATCAGCCACACGTGACCTTCAAGACACCAAACTTCCAAAGGTCCGTGTTGAGGACTTCCCAGTGCTGGAGAAGGATGGAGACTTGGACTCTTTCTTGACTGCTTTTGAACGGACTTGCTTGCAGCACCATCTGGACAAGGACCAGTGGGCCAAATACCTGACCCCCCGTTTAAGGGGTAAGGCCCTGGAAATCCTTGGGGACTTGCCTGCTGAGGCAGATCAGGGCTACGACACCATCAAGCGGGCCCTGATCCAACAGTACAACCTCACTCCAGAGTCCTACCGCAAGAAGTTCCGGACCCTGCAGAAGGGACCAAAGGACTCCTGGGCTGACCACCGGCGGGCACTTGCCCGAGCTGCCGACCACTGGACCCAAGGCCTGCAGCTTTCCACCGGACCAGAGATCCTGGACTTGGTCATCACGGACCAACTCTTGTGGAACTGCCCTGAGGATCTCCGCCAGTTCATCCGAGACCAGAAGCCAAAGGGGTCCACGGCTACAGCTGCCCTGGCCGATGACTACACCAACAATCGGGCTCCTGAGGCCAGGAGAGCAGCCACCAGCAGCACCTGGAGAGGGGGTAAGATGAACTCTGCGACTGCCCCACCTGCCCCTAGACTGCAGGGGGTGTCCCCCTCAACTCCCCTCTCCAGGCCCGTGGCAGAGCCAAGACGGTGCCACCAGTGCAACCTACCTGGACACTTCAAGGCCATGTGCCCTCAGCGTCCCAAGGCCCCGGCTCCGTCCCCGTCCCAAGGGCCGCCCAAGGTGTATTGTGTGGGTGGGGGTGGTGGTAGGTCCCTGGACAGCTTCCAACCTGTCACCGTCGGCCGGTCTGTGACCATAGGACTGCGAGACAGCGCCTCGGAGGTGACTCTGGTGCGGCCTGAGATGGTGTCCCCCCAAGACTTGATCCCTGGAAAAACCCTCGCTGTCTCCGGGATTGGAGGCATTGACCCGGCGCTGCCTGTTGCTGACATTTATGTGGACTGGGGCGCCGGGCGAGGGGTGAGGGAGGTGGGGGTAACTGATCGGATCCCCGCGAACGTGCTACTTGGGACAGATTTGGGGACGATAACCTCCCAGTTTGGGCCCCCACCAAGGGCTGAACCTTCAGCCAGTACGGACATGACTCCTGACAATGTTAATGTGTTATCTATGAATGATGTGAGAGAGGGGGGAGTGAACTCTGATATTTCTGCTTGCACAGACACCATAGACACACACACAGCTGCAGCTGTGACAGGGGAGGGGGTCAGAGAAAGGTGTGACAATGCCTCTACAAGTAACCAGCCAGTGAGCTGGGATCTGTTGCCCTCTGCAGGGATAAGCAGAGAGCAGGGTGCTGCAGGGGGAGGACCAGTGTGTGGGGTGGGGGCTACCACAGCAAATGTGGGGTCCCCAGAGATTTCACAGCGGGGTTCTGTTGCTGCAGGAGGGGAACAGGCAGGTGAGATTGGGGCCGGTCCAGGAGCGGAAGTGCTCCCAGGTAAGATCTCGGTGCATGGTTCCCCCACAACCGGGGTGTCAGGAAGCCAGGTAGGTCTGCCTGAACCGGCGACTTGGTCAGGAACGGAGGAGGAGCAGGCACGACCCACGGTCGCAGCGGCTGTGGCCGCTGTCACCCGCAGTGGGAGTGCTGGAAGCCAAGGGGCCTCCCGGAGGTCCGATAGCTCTTCCCCTTCTGACCAAGTGGCAGCCGAGTCAGGCGGAGGCCAGGACACAGGTCCCGGGGTACTGACCGAAGATGTGACAGTCTCGTCGATTCTGGCCACATCTAGTCAGGGGTTTCAGGCAGCGTTAGAAGCTGACGACAGCCTGAAAGCTCTAAAGGAGCAGGCGGCACAGCCTCCCTCGGACTCGGACCCGGAGCGAGTGGTCTGGGACCAAGGACGGCTGTACCGGGCCACGGTCCAGCAGGGTTCACCGGAGGCGTGGCCCAGGGACCGACAGTTGGTGGTACCCTATCCGTTCCGGACGGAGTTGTTGCAGATCGCACATGAGATTCCGATGGCCGGACACCTAGGGATCGCTAAGACCAAGGCCAGGTTAAACCAGCATTTCTACTGGCCAAAAATGGGGGCCGATGTGGCTGCCTACTGCCGTTCGTGTGAAACCTGTCAGAGAGTGGGGAAGGCGGGGCCACGCCCCAAAGCCCCACTGGTATCTCTGCCCATCATCGATGAGCCTTTCAGGAGGGTGGCTGTGGATCTGGTCGGCCCGCTGGCCATCCCCAGCAGCTCCGGGAAACGCTTCATACTGACGGTAGTGGACTATGCCACCCGGTACCCAGAAGCAGTGGCCTTGTCGTCCATTCGGGCTGACAAGGTGGCCACCGCATTGCTGGAGATTTTCTCCCGAGTGGGTTTTCCCCAGGAAATGCTCACTGACCGGGGGACCCAATTCATGTCCCAGCTGATGGAGGCCCTCTGTAAGCAAGTCCAGGTGCGACATCTGGTGGCCAGCCCGTACCATCCACAGACTAATGGCCTGTGCGAGCGGTTTAATGGCACCTTAAAGCAGATGCTTAAGATGTTGGTCGACTCCCATGGGCGTGACTGGGAGCGGTATCTCCCACACCTGTTATTTGCTTACCGGGAGGTTCCACAGGCCTCAACAGGATTCTCACCGTTTGAGCTCCTGTACGGGCGACGTGTGCGGGGCCCCCTGGCTCTGGTGAAAGAGGCTTGGGAAGGGGATTTGGCCACCCCTGGAGTGTCGGTTATCGAGTATGTCATGCGCTTCCGGGACAAAATGCAGGCCTTGACGCAACTGGTACACGACAATATGGCTCAAGCCCAGGCCGATCAGAAGCGTTGGTACGACCAGAACGCTTGTGAGAGGACCTACCAAGTGGGTCAAAAGGTGTGGGTACTGGTCCCCGTACCACAGGACAAGCTTCAGGCAGCCTGGGAAGGCCCATACCTCGTGTACCAGCAGCTCAACCCTGTGACGTACCTGGTCACCCTGGACCCTGCCCGTGGAAGGCGGAAGCCCTTCCATGTGAACATGATGAAGGCACATCATGAGCGGGAGGCATGTGCGCTCCCCGTGTGCAACCTGCCCGAGGAGGGAGAAGCGGAAACCCTCTTGGATATGCTAGCCCAGGTTAGGGCAGGCGGATCCATTGAGGATGTGGAGGTTGGCCACCAGCTCTTGGAGGACCAACGGTCCCAGCTGTGGGCCACCCTCCTCCCCTTCCGGGGGTTGTTTACCAACCAGCCCGGAAGGACTGACTTGGCTGTCCATCACGTGGACACTGGGGATCATCCCCCGATCCGGCGTTCAGCATATCGGGTCTCCCTGGAGGTGCAGCAACACATGCGCCAGGAGATTGACGAGATGCTGAAGCTGGGGGTGATCCAGGCATCCAACAGCGCTTGGGCCTCGCCTGTAGTCCTCGTCCCTAAGAAGGACCGAACCACTCGGTTCTGCGTGGACTACAGGGGGCTCAATGCTGTCACGGTCGCCGATGCGTACCCAATGCCACGCATCGATGACCTGCTCGATCAGTTGGCCGGGGCTCAGTACCTGACCATCATGGACCTGAGCCGGGGATATTGGCAGATCCCCCTGACTCGCAAGGCCAGGGAACGCTCTGCCTTTATTACCCCATTTGGACTATACGAGTCCACGGTGATGCCATTCGGGATGAGGAATGCCCCTGCCACTTTCCAGCGGATGGTCAACACCCTGCTCAAGGGACTTGAAGGGTACGCGGCCGCGTACCTGGATGACATTGCCGTCTTCAGTCCCACCTGGGAGGACCACCTAGAGCATCTAGCACAGGTGCTCAGGCGGATCCACCGGGCAGGTTTGACCATCAAGCCGGAAAAGTGTCAGCTGGCCATGAGCGAGGTCCAGTACCTCGGTCACCGGGTAGGCGGGAGAACACTGAAGCCCGAGCCTGAGAAAGTGGAGGCCATCGCATCCTGGCCCACCCCCAGGACCAAGAAGCAGGTGATGTCCTTCTTGGGGACCGCCGGGTACTATAGGAGGTTTGTTCCACGCTATAGTAGCCTGGCAAAGCCCTTGACGGACCTCACCAAGAAGAAGCTGCCCTCTGCAGTCGATTGGACAATGGACTGCGAGACAGCCTTCCAGGCCCTAAAGGACGCCCTGTCCAGCCCGCCCGTGCTACAGGCAGCCGACTTCACGCGGCCGTTTGTAGTACAGACCGACGCCAGTGACTTCGGTCTCGGTGCGGTGCTCAGCCAGGTGGACTCTGCGAGCCAAGAGCACCCAGTCTTGTACCTGAGCAGGAAGCTGTTACCAAGGGAAGTGGCCTATTCCACGATGGAGAAGGAGTGCCTGGCCATAGTGTGGGCCCTGCAGCGTCTGCAACCCTATCTTTACGGGCGCCACTTCATCGTGGAGACGGACCACAATCCCCTCAGCTGGTTGCACACCGTCTCTGGGACGAATGGGCGATTGTTGCGATGGAGCCTTGCGCTCCAGCAATACAACTTCACCATTCGCCACAAAAGGGGCCGTGACCACGGTAACGCAGACGGGCTGTCCCGACAAGGAGAGGTCGCGGACGGGCGCACGGGGGAACACCGGAGTGTGCTGCCCCCTAGCGCCCTCAAAAGGGGGGAGGTGTGAGGCAAATCCCGGGATATGAAGATGAATTATGACTTCCAGTCATAATCGCTCATCACTCCCTGGCAGTGCCCCCCTCCCTTCTTGTTCTCAATGTCCAGCATCTGTGAAGGTGTTACACCTCCATGGCCATCTCCTGTGATATGGAGATGAGATGATGTGGGAACAATGGACACAGGAGGACTCCCTGCCGTGACCCTGTGGTAGGAGCTGCTATCTAATTAGCAAGCTTGGAAGTATCCAGACAGAACGACTCCAGTAAAAAATGGTTCATATCTCGCAAGCCATATTTCCGATAAATATGGCAACCATAAAAATGGTGTCTCCGCATGCGGACGATGCTGGCACACCCTTTTTATGGGAGCGGGAGCTTGGGAAATACCCCAGGCGTGATATCAGCCAATGTGGAACTAGTAGACGAGTCATGAGTCCTCTCATTCTGTAGCTAAATTCATAACTGTCACAATGAGAGCATTGGCGTCCGCCTACGACGCTCCCAGGCCAAGTTATGGCCATATTCCATGTTGTGGATTTTGTCCATAACTCCAGCCAGGGGTGGAGCAGTGCTCCCTCTGAGGTCACGAAGGTAGGAGGGGACCTGGATTTGCCCAGGTTGATAACCCTACTTCGGCCATTTTCCAGGGTTCTTTCGCTGGGGGTCACGTGTAGGAAACATCTGTGGGAGTTCCTGGAAACCTGGTCTACAGCGCCCCCCTGTGGCCAGACGCACAAGGTAACTGATTGAATTGCATACCTGTTTGTAAACCATGCTTTATCTGTAACTGTACTCTGACATATGTATATTCTGTAGATTCCCTATTGTATATATTGTAGTTTCTAGTGTGCTTTAGGCTGATTAAATTATATAATTAATCTTGGGCTGTTCTGTTATCTCGATCTTGAATCCCACGTCTGTGTGTTCGGCTAATAGTTACCGTGAAGCGGTTGGTGGCAGCGAGTTGTGCCAAGGATTATTGTGGGGAGGCCAGTGAGATCCGGGGAGGTTTTATATATTCCGCCCGCGGAGGTCGGGGGAATATATACCCTACTCTCACTGGGGACCCTTCAATAATCGGCATAAGTAGTATAGCGGCCTCCTTGCTTATTGTCGGGCAATTCCATAATTGGCCTGACTATAAGAGGGGCGCTAGAGAGCGCGTCACGTGCTCTGTCTGTCGGTCGGGAGGTATAAAGGAGGGGTGACCCCCACTTGTTACCCCCCGATTGTGACGTACTGGTAGCCAGCGCGGGGGATTTCTGAGTGACCCCCCCGGTGGTTCGTGACATATCCATATCCAAATATTAGACGACTCTACATAAACAGTTCCGTGCTAAATTTGCAGAGCTTTATACAAAATCCACATTATTGGACAACTAGAAAAAGCAAAAAAAAACAAAAGGGAAGGGGAAGAAAAGAAAAATGGAAGGGAAAGTGTAGATAGAGAGGTAAAGTGAGAAGAAAAAAAGGAAAGAAGTAGTCACGTCCGGATGACCAACCCAATCCAAGACAACGCAAGATCTTCTGAAAAAGAGTTCTACTGACAAGAGGAGGGTCAAGCTTTCCGACCTCTGAGTTCAGCCATTCTGCCATGTCCGGGGAGTCCTGAAACAATCCAGGGCGACCACATATCAAATTCCTTGTCAGACCTACCAGAGGTCTGACCTATCATCAAATCTTCCATCCTGAATATGTTGTTAATTTCCACCAGTTCAGCACGCGACGGAGACTTCTCCTGTCTCTAGTACCTCGGGATCAGCCTCCTAGCCGTGAACAATATATGTCTACGTAAGCCCTTCTTGTACCTGGAGACAGAGAACTCCCCTAGGGATAGCATTGCCAGCTCCGATGTTGACACCACAGGTAATAAAGATAGTTTGTTGGATAGATTAATGGTTCCATCCCAAAAATGTTTTATTGGCGGACATGACCACCACACGTGCAGATGTGCCCTTCTCCTTTCAGCATCTCCAGCATATGTCCGAGGACAGAGGAAACATGGCACTGATGGCCGCGGGGCACCTGTATCATCTAGACAGAACCTTGTAATGCCTTTCCTGTGACACCGTACAAGGGGTGAACTTATAAGTAAACTGATATATTTTGGCACAGTCCTCCACAGAGAAGCTTCTGTGTAAGTCCCGTTCCCATCTAGTCAAGAAGGGAGGATTATCACTGCTTGCCCCAGGCATGCCCTCCCGAAGCATCTTATACAGTAGCGACGCGGTATGGTCTGGAGGGTCCTGTCGGCGACACAGGTTCTCAAATGCGGTATGCGGGCGAAAAATAGCTTGGCATGGCAGGGATCTAATAAATCTACCTATTTGCCTATGAAGGAACCAAGCGTCCTCAGAGGCTTCCCCCCTAGGAAAAAGTCTTGTAAAGGTCTAATACCTGTTTGGGATATAAAAGGTGGATTTTATACTTAAAGGGAATGAATGTGTCACCTGTCTTTTGCCACCAAATCTGAGAGCAGCACACTCTAGGGCAGAGATCATGATTCCAGCGGTGTGTCACCTATTGGGCTGCTTAGTGTACTTTTGATAATCTACTCCTGATTTAATCATTAGAGGACTACGTGGCTGCTGCCAGGTAGTCCAGCATATTCATCAGCTCTGTATAACTGCTAGATCTGCAGCAGAGAAAACATTGATTTTATCATAATGAAAGCAAACAGCTCAGTAAGTGACACATTTCTGGAATTAGGATTTCTGCCCCTACGTTATGCTGCTCTGAAATGAGGTAGCAAAAACCTGGTGACAAATTCCGTTTAAATGGAACCAACCAGCAGGATTTTCCCATACAAAGTAAAGGCAGTGCCAAACTGGTGCTAGGATGGTGAATCAAATCATACCTTCCGTTTTTAAGATTGGATCTTTGATTCATAAAGGTCCAGAAATATGGATATGGAATATACACAGAGAACCTGACTCTCAAAGGTCTGCCCCGCTGCACACGTCAATCAAAGAATGCACCAATTTCTGGACCTTTTTATGAATGTTTTTTTTCTGCAATCAAAGACCCAATCTGAAAACTGAAGGAATGATTAGATTTACCATCCTCGCGCCAGTATGGCACTGCCTTTACTTTATATGGGAAAATCCTGGTGGTTGGTTCCCTTTAAATCCTGCAATAGTGAGATGTGTTAAGTTAGAAATGTCCAATGAGTGGGATTGTAGTAGGGTTATTCAGTGGTGTCAGTCGCAGGAATGTTTTCAGCAGGCTCATGCTAGGAGATAAATGATGTCTTCCCTTAACATAACATTACTTTAGTCTCAAAAAATGAATCACAGGGGAGAGGTTATCAGATCTTCACAGAACCTGTCACTTGTAAGCGCTGGGTGCTGTTAGGAAACAGCGGGAAAGTGCAAAGTGTAGATTGAATTGGTTTTATCTGCAAAGCTTTTTTTTTTTCATTGTGCTGAAATATATCAGCATAGGTCACCAGCTGCAAAACAAATACAAGCGCCTTAATTAAACATGACATTTGCACCATTCAGGATGGTGTCGGAGACGTTAATGTTTCTAATTAAATAGCAATCATCTGGTAGAAACCTAAGCTCCCCTTATTTATGTATGATGCTCGCATTTTCTCATTGTACAAGATGTAATATGCATTCTCGATGTTAACTCTTTCTTGTAATTCAATGCATTATATACAAGGATCAAAGGTCTAATTAGGATTATGTTTCCTGGCCAAATCTGTGGAACGCTGCTGTTTATAATAGCAAAAACAAATTCAGTTGTACATTAGTACAATGTATGACTTTGTTTTTACCATCGTGAAAAATTCTTACATTTTCCCCTTCTTGGACATCCCTAAACCATAGTGTAGTAATATAATATTACTACTATGCTAGAGTTCTGTTTTACTAATGTTACTTTTCTGTGGTGCATTTAACAATCCTATTATTTTTCTTTTTAGAAGCTTCACTTGTCATTATTTCAAAACTTTTAGTTACATGTCAACCATAAATGTACAAAACTTGTTACCGACACCTGAAAAGTAGTATAATGATCTGCTGAGTTTAACTTCTATTTCTGAATGTGCTACAATATCCTTGTTATCACACCATCCATCTAAGAATACATTCACACTTCATATATTCTGTAGCTCACTTTGCAGCTTTGCAGTGTA